>NW_023416287.1:0-67500 GCF_014176215.1 Rousettus aegyptiacus
AGCATATCTATAGAAGCCGATAGCTTGGAGCCTCTTCCAGTCTACTGAAAAACTGATTTTGCAAAGGTTTTTTTAATAGTTCTTCCCAATTTTTAAAAGGGACAGGAAAAGAGGATTAGGGATACACAAAGGAGACCTGCTGTTTTTAAAGTGACCCTTTCAAATATTTTTCCTTAGTTTACCTCAAACTGCCTCAGGGAGTAATAGCCTATGTTTGCATTTATAATAGACTCAGCAGGAAGACCCTGGAAGATGCTGAGATGTGCCTTGTAACTATGATCGGACTTTGAAAAATCGGCCTCCGTTTTGGTCAGATTTCTGATGTTTTTACATCTTTTAAAATCTGTTCCAAAAACTAATACAAGGATAAAGAAGGAGAACTACACAAACTGATAAATATTAAACCAGACTGCTTTTAGAACATGCGAGGTACTGCTAGCTTTCTAAACCTGCCTGATCATCCCTATAACCAGACAAGGAGAAACAGAGAACAAAAGAAAATTCCTACAGATATGACTAACAAATGTTTATCCATACTGTTGATGTTTACTAATATCATAGAGAAAAATAGGAAAACAAAGATTTAAGCTACACCCTACACAATGTAAACCCAACAATTTATTCCATTCTTTACTTACTCTGCCCAAACCGAGAGATCAATACCAATTCTCAACATCTTTATCAATTTCTTAAAGTTCCACCTTGTTGGAAAACTTTTTGATTTTTTCCTTACCGCTTTTTTATCCTAACGTTGATATTACCACGTATAATACCCTAGAAGCTAAAGATCTTAATTCCAAACATTAAGAATAATTCACTTGGCTCCTGTCCATTTGTCTTGAGAATGTAATATTTCTACTAATATTAATGAAACAATTCCTATCCTGAGTTTCCATAAATATTTTCCAACTTAAAAGTTTCTCCATTACAGAGAACCAATCCTCAGCCCAATAATTTGAGCGATGACATAAACCCATAAGAAATTTTACAGCTTAGCCAAGGAAGCCGAGGATTCCTATCCCCATAGTATTTCCATCTCATAACAGTGAGAAAGACAAATGCACAGAAAAACATGAACACTCTGCGAGGAAAGTTTCAATATAGAGAACTGGGAGTCACAAGGTCCAAATAGCTTACTTTCACAAATAGTTTTCATGCACATCTAACGTATTAGAGAGGAAAAAGTCAGCCAGCTCTTCTAAATTTTCCCAAACGTTGCAGAAATCGAGCAAAATGGCTTACAGGGCGAGCGAATGTACTCCCTAACTCTGCCGACACATGTCCCAGATCTCACAGCTACGGTCATTTCCAGGAGATAATATCCTAGCTATTAATTCTCCTGGTGCCATGGCAAAATGGTGACTTCCTAGTTTTCTCAAGTTCGACTAAAGTACAACTTGAACCCCAAGCATCTTTTATCGGAGAGGGAAGAGGGGCATAGAAAATGGCGAGATCTGAAAAAGGGCCCGCCAAATCTCCAAATCTCTTTGTGCTGGAAGGCTTCTCCACTATTTAGCATATCTGTGGAAGGAGTACTTAGCCTGGGGGAAAGGCAAGATCGTATTATGGCAGAAACCATTCCCCATTACATACATGTAGAGGAAAGGAAACCAACATCTTTAGTTTCTCTATGATGTGAAGCAAACAAATAGATAAATTAATCCTTACTGCTAGTCACCCTCACTATCTTACACCCCAAGTAAAAAAATAACATAACCAAAAGTTTTTCACATACGACCATTGCTCTGCTGGGTGCCGTGAGGTTCGACCCGCTACCAAACACACCACAGCAATGCTTGTGCACAAAGCTCCTCCTCACCATTTCCTCCATGGAAATCCCACCGCCCACCACCTGGGAGCTGCAAAGGTACGCTGACTACCTCACCACAATGGTGCTTCCAAAAGTCTTGAGAACCTTACCCAACGTGTTCACTGAAAAAAGAGCAAAGATGGCCTACAGAAGCCACACCTGGGTTTGAGACAAGACACCACTTTTAAAACTCTTAATCTTTTAGCAGGAAATGAAGTAGGACATCACTTTAAGAATTAACATTCTTAGTAAACCTAGTTAGGATTTCTTTCTTCTTTCTTTGGAAAAAAAAAAAAGGCCCTCTCCTTCAAATTCTGATAATTGCCCTGGGGACTCAGATCCTCTGACTATTGATAAGGGTCATCAGACCATTGTTAAGCAGAAATGGCGTAAAGACAGGCAGGGCCCTTAGAGTCTTATGGGGGAGGGGACTTTATGCCAAATGTCTTTCTTTTTCCTCTTTAGAATTGTATTAACTGAGCTTGTCTGTTTCCAGATGGTAGCAGGAAATAAATTTTAATGATGACATACACTTGGGTGTTACTTATCAAAATACCCACGAGACGGCAGCATAGAAAAACTCTTCATAATGACATGCCCTGGGTGTTATTTTAAAAATGAACATGAAAAAGCAGCAGAAATAAATTTATGAGCAGCCCTGTCATGGTATTCCTACATTTCCCACCACATGGCTGCAGTGAATGAATATACATAATAAACTACACTTGATGACCTATATTCAGGTGTTATTCCCAAAATACATAACGAATAACAAACATTTCATGAGAAAAACTCTGGTGCTATTCTCAAAATGCCCACGAGATGGCAGCAGAGGATAAGGAATAACATTTCAATACCTAAACTTTGGTGCTACTTCAAAAAGTACACGAGATGGGAGCAGAGAAGAGCGTTTCACGGCCTTAAGGGCTCTGCTCACCATTAAAATAAAAGTCCAGACTTGGTACTTACCTCACTTTGAAGTAACTCCTGTCCTTTGCATATCCCTTCTCACTCCGGGCCACGCCCCCAACACTTCCCCTGTACCTCCCCGCCTCGGTGGTGTCCTCTCCCCCTATCGCTGCTCCCTGACCCCTCCCTCAGGCCCTCCCAGCCCCGCTCCAGTCCCCCTTTCCTGTCCCCGTCCCGCCTTGAGTGGCAGGCGGTCTCCGTTAGACTGGCCAGAGCCGCAGCGGGGGCAGGAGCGGCAGCCATGGCCGCGTCCGGCGTGGACGAGTGCTCTCCTCTGCAACTCGCGCCCCGCTCGGGCAGCGTCACCCCCACCGTGCCGCCGCACTGGCCCCAGAGGTGATGCGGTGCAGACCTCTCGCCGGGCAGAGGCTGCCCGCACTCTGAGCCATCCAGCACCGTGCGCACGGCTTGGAGGCGGGGAGGCCAAGGGAGAGCACGCACGCCTCACCCCTTCATTCCAGGCTTTGGCCGGTTCCCGGCCATGCCAAAGGTCTCGATCGGCTCTCTCGCATCCCAGGACTGATCAGGCCCCGGGGCCACCCTCCTCACCAGTCTTGGCCGCTCGGCAGGACCCGGGCCCGGGCGTGGCCCGCCAATCTCTCGACCACATGGGCACCTAGGCAGGTGCGGCACTGCCAAGTCCAGGCCGTGGCCCTCACCTAGACCCACCCCTCCCCTGCAATCCCTGCCAAAGCCCAGCAGGACCTCCGAAAAAACACGCGGACACACCAGCCAGCCACTCCACCAGACAACACTTTGGGCCTCAACCTCACCCTCCATGCAGAGCTCTCGGCCCTTGGGGCTCTGCCCCATGGACCCCAGGAAGAAAAAGGCCTGAAGCGGAGAGAGAAAACAGCCCAGGGCTGCTGGCCGCAGGAGAGCACGTGGAGGTGGGCGGTGGCGCGAGGAGCATGGATGTTCCTGTAGCCCTTGGGCTCGGACGGCTGCCCGGGACCCCCGGGACAGTGAGCAAGTAGGGCCCGGGGCGTCCTCGGACACTCTGGCTGGACGGTGGCCAAAGGAGAGCGTGGCAAAAGCCTACAGCACCCTGTAGTCCCCAGAGGTCTGCAATCTAACCAAGTACTAACCATGCCCGATCCTGCTTAGCTTTCAAAATCAGGCACGTTCAGGGTGGTATGGCCGTAGACAAGAGAGGCTGTCACCTGCCACCCCAAAAGCTCGAGGCTGGCCTCCTGGGGGCCAGAGACACCCGTGCCTACAGCGCACGTCCTGTGGGGGTGCGGGTTTCCGCTAAGGCGCTGCGGGCCTTGACCGGTTCCCGGCAGTGCATAAGTCTGCATGGGCGTTACCGCATCCCCTGACTGCCCAGGCCTCGGGCCGTCTGCCATTCCAGTCTTGGCTGCTTGGCAGGACCCCGGACCAGCATTGTGCGCCATGCTCTCGGCCACCTGGGCACCTAGGTACCTGCAGCCCGACTAAGACCGGGCTCCGGCCTTGACCCAGACGCACACCTCCCCTGCCCTCCCCACCGAGCAGTGCCCAACCTGCCCAAACACACACGGAGCCCCTGGGCACACCCCGAGGCATCACTTAGGATGGACGCAGCCCTCACTCTCCACCGGGACCAGGGAGCAGCCCAATCCGCAGCCCCTGGCCTTCACATCTGTTGTGAGAAACGCCTGCAGTCCTGGCGGGATGCCTGGTGCTTGGAGCAACAAGGTCATCAGAAGCAGATGTGGACTTGCACTGGAGGAAGCATTGCAGGGAGGGGGCACATGCCTGACCTATTCTGGGACTTCTTGCTCTAGGGACAAGGATGGGAAGAAGATACCTGAGAAGAAATAGCTGAAAACACGGTAGTGGCCTTGTGGCTGAGTCTGGGAATTGGCTGTAGTTTGTCATCGCTAACCTGATAGTAAATAACGATGATTTGCAAAGCCAGCTTTGTGAGAGAGAATAAAAAGCCGTGGAGGCAGGGGTGGGAGATGCTAGCATTGCCATTCCTTGCCATTCCTCCTCTCCCTTATCCATATTAGTAAAAGCATTTCCACACTCCGACTCTTCTTCCTAACCATCTCTGCAACAACATCGGCTCTCTCCAACAAGAGAGATAGACAGAGAGACAGAGAAACCCAGACACAGAGCGAGTGACCAGGAGGGAAGAAGAAAGGAGAACGAAGGCCGCCAGGGCGGGAAGCACAGTGAGAGCCACAAAGGGGGGGATGGGGTCGCCGGGTAAGGGGAGGAACGCGGGAGGTGGCCGCGGTCAGACACAGCAGAGAGAGACAGAGAGACAGAGAGGAGATCCCGCGCACGAGAGAGAGCGTGAGCCCGTACCTGCCCGTGCAGAGAGCGGGACAGGACACGCAGACGAGCGCTCCGACGCACGGAGCCAGAACCCGGCTGTGACCCCGAGACCCTGCGGCCGCCCTGAAGAGGCCGCTTCCACAGCACAGGGGTGGTAGTGCCGTGGCTGGGCTCAGGCAAGGAGGCGGTTCGTGCCTCGTGCAGCATGCCTCGAGACAGGCTGGGGCTCAGGGAGTCTCATTGTTCTATGAGTCCTGCCAGGGGTCCCGCCGCAGACAGGCAAGACGCACAGGCTCCCTGGAGTGTCTGTGTGTGTGTGTGTGTGTGTCTGTGTGTATGTGTCTGTGTGTGTGTGTTTGTGTGTGTGGCTGTTCGCTGCAGCCTCCTGCGAGCCAGAGGGCTCTTGCCGCGCACGCGCACCCACTCTCATGTGGCTCGGCCTCTCTGACGCTGCTGGTCGGTCACGCTTCCTGTCCCGGGTGTGAGGGTCAGATTCGTACCTGGTCCGACGGCACCTGGTTCTCGGGTGAGAAGGGCGGGGAGAAGCGTGTTGGAGGAGACTTGAGGCCTTCGGCGTGGCAGGGCGAGTTGGGGTGGCCGGTCCCGCGTCCCGGGGATGCGAGCGCGCTGCCAGCGTGTGTTAGAGATGGTGGTCCTCGGGGCTTGGTCCCACAGAGCCCAGGAAAGAAAAGGCCTGGAGCGGTGAGAGAAAACAGCCCAGGACTGGCTGCAGGAGAGCGGGCGAGGGCGGGCGAGGGTGCAGGCGAGAGGCGGTTGGAGACGCCCTTGGGCTCGGCCGCCCGCCGGGACCCCCGAGACAGCAGGCGAGCAGGGCCCAGGGGTGTCCAGGGGCACCCTGGCCGGAGGACAGCAAAAGGAGGGGGCGGCAAAAGCCCACAATACCCGGCATTCCCAGGTGGCCTCTCACCCAAGTGGGAGACCCTGCTTAGCTTCCAAGATCAGACAAGTTCAGGTGCATTGAGAGTGATAGGGCCGTAGATGCGAGAACCTGTTGCCTGCAGTTCCAAGAGCTCGAGGCTGGCCTCCTGGGCGCCGGAGACGTCCGCGCCTGCACGTACAGGGTTGGGCGGTTTGAGCAGAGCAGGGGAGGGTCTGCCGGCTGCACTAAGGCCCCGCGGGTCTTGACCGGTTCGCGCCGGTGCGGAAGGACTGGGTGGTTCTAGCATCCGGATCTTGCCCAGGCCCTGGACCACTTGCCTTCCTACTCTTGGCCATTTGGCAGGACCACGACCCGGGCGTGCCTCGCCAATCTCTCGGCCACCTGGGGAACCAGGAAGGTGCAGGCCCGATAAGTCTCGACCCGGCCCTGAACCAGATCCACCCCACTTCTGCGCTCCACGCCGGGGCTGAGCCCGACCTGGCCAAAACCACCCGGAAACACCTGCCACACCACGTGACAACGCTTGGCCCCAAAACCTCACCTTGCGCCGAGTGCCCTCCGCCCTTGAGGCTCGCCCCGCCCCCCCCCCCGTGGAGCCCAGGAAGCGAAGGGTCCAGAGTGGAGAGAAAACAGCCCAGGTCTGGCTGCAGGAGAGCAGGTGGGGGCGGGCGATGTCGCGGGGCGCATGGACTTTGGTGCAGCCCTTAAGCTCGGTTGCCTACCCTGGACCCCCGGAACAGCAAGCGACAAAGTGAGCAAGTGACCAGGGCCACGGGGCATGCAGGCGTACCCTGGCCGGAGGGATAAAAGGAGGGGGCAGCAAGAGCCTGCAGCACCCGGTACTCGCAAGCGTTCTCCCATCCAAGTACTAACCAGCCCCAACCCTGCTTAGCTTCTGAGATCAGACGGGATCAGGCACGTTCCGCGTGGTACAGCCGTAAAAAGGAAACACCGTCGCCTGCATTCCCAAAAGTTTGAGCCTGGCCTCCCGGCCCCCGGAAACGTCCGCGCCTGCACCGCGGCAGAAAATAAATTTTAGGACATACACATGGGCGCAAATTTGAAATGCATATGATAGCAGCCGAAATAACTGTTCATGAGACGCGCCGCTGTGTTATTCCCCAAAATCCCACCAGATGGCAGCAGAGTGTAAAGTTTTATGATGACATCGATCGTTTCTGGACACCGTATGGCAGTAGAGAATGAATATTCATGATCGCTCAGGTGTTTATAGTAAAATAGACACCCGATGGCATCAGAAAATTTATTTTTATTGTGGTCTACACTCTGTTATTCTCAAAATTCCCACAGGATTGCTTCAGAAAACAAAATTTATGAATACGCTGGTATTTTCACAATGTCCATGAGATGGCAGCAGAGAACAAATTTTTCAAGACATGCGCTGCTGTGTTAGTCCCAAGATTCACACGAAATGGCAGCAGAAAAAAAAAATTCTAACGACACACCCTGCGGAGTCATTTTTTAAATGCACATGAGGTAGTAGCAGAAATAACTTCTCAAGACGTGCACTCCTGTGTCATCCCCCAAATGCTGAGCCGATGGCAACAGGAAGTAACTTTTTATATTAACATACGCTTGCCTGTTATTTTCGAATGCCCACCGGACAGCAGCAGAGAATAATCTCTCATGACATGTACTTTTTTTGTTTATCCCAAGATACACACGATATTCCACGTACGAGAACTTTGTTCAACCAAACGTCCTTAGGTGTCATTTTCTAACTGTACGAGATAACGAAAGAAATAACGGCTTACGACGTGTGCTATGGTGTTATTCCCAACATGACGACAGGATGGCAGCACGGAATGAGTATTCGAGAGGATCTACAGTAGGACATTATTTCCCAATTGCCCACAAGACTAAAGCAGAAAATTATGTCACGACAAGCACTCCTGTGTTTTACACAAGATGCACGTGGAATGGCATCAGAAAACTTTTCATAATGACATTCCACAGAGTCTATTTTCAGAATGCACGTGAGATGGCCCCAAAATTGCATTTTATGGCATGTGCTGTGATTTATTCAGAAAATGCTCACAGTGTAGCGGCAGGTGAGTATTCACAAGAGACACGCAGGTATTATTTCTGAAATGCCCTCCGGATGGCAGCGGCGAACAGATTTCACGACGTACACACTTTTGTTTTTCCCGAGATTCACACGACATGGCGACAGAGAAAACATTTATAGAGACACACGATGGAGTGGTGTTTTTAAAGGCACACAACGGCGGCAGCGGTAACTTTTCACGGGACGCACTGTGGCGTTATTCCCAAAATGCTCACCAGGTGGCAGCAGAAAATAAATCGTTCTGCTCACATACACCTGAGTGTTATTATCAAAATTTCTACGAGATGGCAACAGAGAACAGTTTTTCATTACTTGCGGTCCTGTGCTCTTCTCAAGTTTAATCTGAAAAGGCACCAGAGAAAAAAATTATAACGACATTCCCTGGGGTGTTATTTTTTAAATGCACACGAGAGAGCACCACTTTTTTTCCCCATGACATTCTCTATGGCATTATTCCCAAGTAACCACCAGACGGCCTCAGAAAAGAATCCTGTGCTCACGTACACCAGGATATTATTTTCGAAATGCCCTTGAAATGGCAGCAGAGAATAACCTCATGACGTGCCCTCCCGTGTCTTTACACAGATGCAAATGAAATGGCAGTAGATAAAAGGTGATTCTAATGACGTTACTTTGGGTTTATTTTCAGAATGCACCTTGCACAGAAGCAGAGATAACATTTTAGGATCTGCGCTGCGTTATTACTCCCAGAATGCCCACCAGATGGCAGCAAGAATAAATTTTATGACACTCGTGTTCTTCTCAAGATGCACAATGCATGAAGGCACAGAAGGAATATTTACGATAACCTACACCAGGTTTTATTCCCGAAAACTCCACCAGGTGGCAGCAAAGAGTAAACATTTTTATTTCGTACAATCCGGTGTTATTCCCCAAATTCCCACCTATGACGGCAGGAAATAAATTTAATGATGATATACACTTGGGTGTTATTTTCAAATTACCCACGAGACGGCAGCAGAGAAAAACTCTTCATAATGACATGCCCTGGGTGTTATTTCCAAAAGGAACATGAAAAAGAAGCAGAAATAACTTTGAGCAGCCCTGTCATGTTATTCCCAAATTTCCCACCGGATGGAAGCAGAGAATGAATATTCATAATGAGCTACCCTTGATGACCTATTTTCAGGTGTTATTCCCAAAATGCACAGCAGATGACTGCACAGGATAATGAATAACATTTCATGGCCAACACTCTGCTGCTATTCCCAAAAAGTCCACGAGATGGCAGCAGAGGATTGGGAATAACATTTCATGGCGATCGCTCGGGGGCTATTCCCAAAAGGCCCACGAGATGGCAGCAGAGGATTAGGAAAAATATCTCAGTACCTAAACTCCGGTGCTATTCCCAAAAATTCCACGAGATGGCACCAGACGATAAGGAATAATATTGCAATACCTAAACTCTGGTGCTATTCCCAAAAAGCCCACGAGATGGCAGCAGAAGATAGGGAAAAACATTTCATGGTCGACACACGGTGCTATTCCCAAAAAGCCCACGAGATGGCCGCAGAGGCTTAGGAATATTATTTCAATACCTAAACTAGGGTGCTAGTCCCAAAAAGCCCACGAGATGGGAGCAGAAGATGGGGAAAAACATTTCATGGTCGACACACTGATGCTATTCCCAAAAATCTCACGGGATGGCAGCAGAGGATTCGGAATAATATTTCAACACCTAAACTCTAGTGCTATTCCCCAGATGGCCGATAGCCCACGAGACGGAAGCAGAGGATAAGGAATAATATTTCAATCCCTAAACTCCGGTGCTATTCCCTTAAAAGGCCACGAAATGGCAGCAGAGGCTTCGGAATAATATTTCAATTCCTACACTCTGGTGCTATTCCCAAGAAGCGGAACCCCGGGTCCCTGGAACCCCTGGGAACCCCTTGCTCCGCGGAACCCCTGGGAACCCTTGCTCCGCGGAACCCCTGGGAACCCCTTCGTCGACGGAACCCCTGAGAACCCCTTCGTCCGCGGAACCCCTGGGAACCCCCGGTCGGCGGAACCCCTGGGAAGCCCGGCTCCGCGGAACCCCTGAGAACCCCTTCATCCGCGGAACCCCTGGGAACCCCGGCTCCGCGGAACCCCTGGGAACCCCTTGGTCCGCGGAACCCCTGAGAACCCTTCGTCGACGGAACCCCTGGAACCCTTGTGTCGCGGAACCCTGGGAACCCCTTGGTCCCGACCCCTGGGAACCCTGGTCCGCGGAACCCCTGGAACCCCCTTGGCCGTCGAACCCGAGAACCCTTCGTCGACGGAACCCCCTGAAGAACGCCCTTCGTCCGGCGGAACCCCTGGAACCCCTTGTTCCGCGGAACCCCTGGGACCCTTGGTCCTCGGAACCCTGGAAACCCTTCCGACTGAAACCCCTGGGCACCCCTTGGTCCTCAGAACCCCGAGAACCCCTTCGTCGACGGAACCCCCGAGACCCCCCTTGGTCCGTTCAGTAACCCCTGCGAAACCCCTTGATCCGCGGAACCCCTGGGAGGAACCCTTTGCTCCGCGGAACCCTGAGAACCCCTTGGTCGCGGAACCCCTGGGACCCTTTTGCTCCGCGGAAACCCCTGAGAACACCTGGGTCAGCGGAACCCTGGGAACCCCGGGTCCGGCGGAACCCCTGGGAACCCCCGCTCTGACGGAACCCCTGAGAACCCTTCGTCGACGGAACCCCTGAGAACCCCTTCGTCGGCGGAACCCCTGGGAACCCCTTGCTCGCGGAACCCTGGGGAACCGCGGAACCCCGCGAACCCCCGTAACCCCGGATCCCCAGAACTCTTTTATCCCCGGAACCCCGGCGATCCCGGCACTCCCGGAACCTTGGCACCCCTGTATCCCATGCCCCGATACAGGTCGGGGCTCAGGGAGTCTCGTTGTCCTTTGAGTCCTCCCGAGGTACCACCGCAGACAGGCGAGACGCACAGGCTCCCTGGAGTATGTGTGTGTGGCTGTTTGCTGCGGCCTGTCGCGAGCAAGAAGGCTCTCGCCGCACACGCGTGCGCGCTCTCGTGTGTCTCGGCCTTCTGACGCAGTTGGTCAGTCCTGCTTCTCGTCCCCGGGTGTGCGGGCCGGCCTCGCGCTTGGGCCGAGGGCACCTGGCTGTCGGGTGAGAAGGGCGGGGAGAAGCGTGTCGGAGGAGGTTTGAGGCCTCTGGCGGGGCGGGGCTGGGCGGGACGCGGCGTGGCGGGTGGGGGTGGCCGGTCCCGCGTCCCGGGAAGGCGAGCACACTCCCAACGTGTGTTAGAGACGGCGGTCCCCGGGGCTCGGTCCTACGGAGCCCAGGAAGGAAAGGGCCTGGAGCGGTGAGAGGAAACAGCCCGGGACTGGCTGCAGGAGAGCAGGTGAGGGCGGGTGAGGGCGCGGGCCCGCGGCCATTGGAGACGCCCTTGGGCTCGGCCGCCCGCGGCGGACCACAGAGACAGCGGCCAAGTCAGTGAGCAGAGCCCAGGGGCATCCCGGGGCCACCTGGCTAGAGTGCGGCAAAAGGAGGGGGCGGCAAAAGCCTACGGCACCCGGCCTTCCCAGACGGTCTCCCACCCAAGTAATAGAATAACCAGGCCCGACCCTGCTTAGCTTCCAAGATCAGACAAGTTCGGGCGCATTCAGGGTGGTAGGGACTTAGACGGGAGAGCCTGTCGTCTGCCGCCCCAAGAGACCGAGCCTGGCCTCCTGGCCGCTGGAGACGCCCACGACTACACCGTACCTCCTCCTTGGGGGGAGCGCTGGGGGTTCCGCTAGAGAGGTGGCTGGAGCGAGAGCCAGCCGCGCTAAGGCACCACCACAGCCCTTGAGGGACTGAGCGGAGGGACTGGGTGGGCGCTCTCGCATCCCGGACCTGCCCAGGCCCCACACCACTTGCCTTCCCCGTCTTGGCCGTTCGGCAGGACCACGGCCCAGGCGTGCCTCGCCCATCTCTCGGCCACCTGGGCAACAGGGAAGGTGCAGGCCCTGATAAGTTTCGACCTGGCCCTGAACCAGATCCACCCCTCCTCTGCGCTCCCCGGCGGGGCTGAGCGTGACCTGGCCAGAACCACGCGGAGACACCGGCCACACCACCAGGCAACGCTTCGCCCCGAAACCTCACCTTCCGCCCAGTGCCCTCCGCCCTTGAGGCTCGCCCCTCCCCCCGTGGAGTCCAGGAAGCGAAGGGTCCAGAGTGGAGAGAAAGCAGCCCAGGTCTGGCTGCAGGAGAGCAGGTGGGGGCGGGCGATGTCGCGGGGCGCATGGACTTTGGTGCAGCCCTTAAGCTCGGTCGCCTCCCCGGGACCCCCGGAACAGCAAGCGACCAAGTGAGCAAGTGAGCGAGGGCCCGGGGCATCCAGGGGCACCCCGGCTGGAGGGCGACAAAAGGAGGGGGCGGCAAAGGCCTACGGCACCCGGTATTCGCGGTCTCCCATCTAAGTACTAACCAGGCTCAACCCTGCTTAGCTTCCAAGATCAGACGGGATCAGGCACGTTCCGCGGGGCACAGCCGTAACCAGGAACACTGTCGCCTGCATTCCCAAAACTTCGAGCCTGGCCTCCCGGCCCCCGGAGACGCCCGCGCCTGCACCACAGCAGAAAATACATTTTATGACATACACGTGGGCGCTAATTTGAAATGCATGTGATAGCAGCAGAGAGAACTGTTCACGAGATGCGCCGCTGTGTTATTCCCCCAAATCCCACCAGATGGCAGCAGAGTGTAAAGTTTTATGATGACATCGACCGTTTCTGGACACCGTATGGCAGTAGAGAATGAATATTCATGATCGCTCAGGTGTTTATAATAAAACACACACCCGATGGCATCAGAAAATTTATTTTTATTGTGGTCTACACTCTGTCATTCTCAAAATGCACACAGGATTGCTGCGGAAAACAAAATTTATGAATACGCTAGTACTTTCACAATGTCCACGAGATGGCAGCAGAGGATAGGGAATAACATTTCATGGCCATCGCTCGGGTGCTATTCCCAGAAATTCCACGAGATGGCACCAGACGATAAGGAATAATATTGCAATACCTAAACTCTGGTGCTATTCCCAAAAAGCCCACGAGATGGCAGCAGAAGATAGGGAAAAACATTTCATGGTCGACACACGGTGCTATTCCCAAAAAGCCCACGAGATGGCAGCAGACGCTTAGGAATAATATTTCAATACCTAAACTCTGGTGCTATTCCCAAAAAGCCCACGAGATGGGAGCAGAAGGTGGGGAAAAACATTTCATGGTCGACACACTGCTGCTATTCCCAAAAACCCCACGGGATGACAGCAGAGGCTTCGGAATGATATTTCAATACTTAAACTCGGTGCTATTCCCCCAAAAGCCCACGGGATGGCAGCAGAGGCTTAGGAATAATATTTCAATACCTAAACTCTGGTGCTATTCCCGAAGAGTCCACGAGATGGCAGCAGAGGATTAGGAAGACTATCTCAATGCCTAAACTCTGGTGCTATTATCAAAAATTCCACGAGATGGCAGCAGAGCCTTACGAATAATATTTCAATCCCTAAACTCTGGTGCTATTCCCCAAAAAGACCACGAGATGGCAGCAGAGGCTTTGAAATAATATTTCAATCCCTAAACACTGGTGCTATTCCCCAGAGCGCCCACGAGATGGCAGCAGAGGCTTCGGAATAATATTTCAATACCTAAACTTCGGTGCTATTCCCCAAAAAGGCCACGAGACGGCAGCAGAGGCTTAGGAATAATATTTCAATCCCTAAACTCTGGTGCTATTCCCAAGAAGCGGAAACCCGGGTCCGCGGAACCCCTGGGAACCCCTTGGTCCGCGGAACCCCTGGGAACCCCTTGGTCCGCGGAACCCCTGAGAACCCCTTCGTCCGCGGAACCCCTGGGAACCCCCGGTCTGCGGAACCCCTGGGAACCCCTTGGACCGCGGAACCCCTGGGAACCCCTTGGTCCGCGGAACCCCTGAGAACCCCTTCATCCGCGGAACCCCTGGGAACCCCTTGGTCCGCGGAACCCCTGAGAACCCCTTCGTCGACGGAACCCCTGAGAACCCCTTGGTCCGCGGAACCCCTGGGAACCCCTTGGTCCGCGGAACCCCTGGGAACCCCTTGGTCCGCGGAACCCCTGGGAACCCCCTCATCCTGCGGAACCCCTGAGAACCCCTTGGACCGCGAACCCCTGAGAACCCCCTCGGCTCATGCGGAACCCCTGAGAACCCCTTGCATCCGCGGAAGACCCCCTGAGGACCCCTTGTACCGCGGAACCCCTGGGAACCACCGTGTTCCTGCGGAACCCCTGGGAACCCCTTGGTACCGCGGAACCCCTGGGAACCCCTTCGTCGACGGAACCCCTGAGAACCCCCTTGGATCCGGCGGAACCACTGGGAACCCCTTGGATCCGCGTGAGAACCCCTTCGTCGACGGAACCCCTGAGAACCCCTTGGTCCGCGGAACCCCTGGAACCCCTTGGACCGCGGAACCCCTGGGAACCCCGGCTCTGTGGAACCCCCTGAGACCCCTTCGTCGGCGGAAACCCCTGGGAACCCCTTGCTCCGCGGAACCCTGGGGAACCGCGAACCCCTCGAACCCCCGTAACCCCGGATCCCAGAACTCTTTTATCCCCGGAACCCCGGCGATCCCGGCACTCCCGGAACCTTGGCACCCTGTATCCCATGCCCCGATACAGGTCGGGGCTCAGGGAGTCTCGTTGTCCTTGAGTCCTCCCGAGGTACCACCGCAGACAGGCGAGACGCACAGGCTCCCTGGAGTATGTATGTGTGTGGCTGTTTGCTGCGGCCTGTCGCGAGCAAGAAGGCTCTCGCCGCACACGCGTGCGCGCCCTCGTGTGTCTCGGCCTTTCTGACGCAGTTGGTCAGTCCTGCTTCTCGTCCCGGGTGTGCGGGCCGGCCTCGCGCTTGGGCCGAGGGCACCTGGCTGTCGGGTGAGAAGGGCGGGGAGAAGCGTGTCGGAGGAGGTTTGAGGCCTCTGGCGGGGCGGGGCTGGGCGGGACGCGGCGTGGCGGGTGGGGGTGGCTGGTCCCGCGTCCCGGGAAGGCGAGCACACTCCCAACGTGTGTTAGAGACGGCGGTCCCCGGGGCTCGGTCCTACGGAGCCCAGGAAGGAAAGGGCCTGGAGCGGTGAGAGGAAACAGCCCGGGACTGGCTGCAGGAGAGCAGGTGAGGGCGGGTGAGGGCGCGGGCCCGCGGCCATTGGAGACGCCCTTGGGCTCGGCCGCCCGCGGCGGGCCACAGAGACAGCGGCCAAGTCAGTGAGCAGAGCCCAGGGGCATCCCGGGGCCACCTGGCTAGAGTGCGGCAAAAGGAGGGGGCGGCAAAAGCCTACGGCACCCGGCCTTCCCAGACGGTCTCCCACCCAAGTAATAGAATAACCAGGCCCGACCCTGCTTAGCTTCCAAGATCAGACAAGTTCGGGCGCATTCAGGGTGGTAGGGACTTAGACGGGAGAGCCTGTCGTCTGCCGCCCCAAGAGACCGAGCCTGGCCTCCTGGCCGCTGGAGACGCCCACGACTACACCGTACCTCCTCCTTGGGGGGAGCGCTGGGGGTTCCGCTAGAGAGGTGGCTGGAGCGAGAGCCAGCCGCGCTAAGGCACCACCACAGCCCTTGAGGGACTGAGCGGAGGGACTGGGTGGGCGCTCTCGCATCCCGGACCTGCCCAGGCCGCAGACCACTTGCCTTCCCCGTCTTGGCCGTTCGGCAGGACCACGGCCCAGGCGTGCCTCGCCCATCTCTCGGCCACCTGGGCAACAGGGAAGGTGCGGCCCTGATAAGTTTCGACCTGGCCCTGAACCAGATCCACCCCTCCTCTGCGCTCCCCGGCGGGGCTGAGCGTGACCTGGCCAGAACCACGCGGAGACACCGGCCACACCACCAGGCAACGCTTCGCCCCGAAACCTCACCTTCCGCCCAGTGCCCTCCGCCCTTGAGGCTCGCCCCTCCCCCCGTGGAGTCCAGGAAGCGAAGGGTCCAGAGTGGAGAGAAAGCAGCCCAGGTCTGGCTGCAGGAGAGCAGGTGGGGGCGGGCGATGTCGCGGGGCGCATGGACTTCGGTGCAGCCCTTAAGCTCGGTCGCCTCCCCGGGACCCCCGGAACAGCAAGCGACCAAGTGAGCAAGTGAGCGAGGGCCCGGGGCATCCAGGGGCACCCCGGCCGGAGGGCGACAAAAGGAGGGGGCGGCAAAGGCCTACGGCACCCGGTATTCGCGGTCTCCCATCTAAGTACTAACCAGGCTCAACCCGGCTTAGCTTCCAAGATCAGACGGGATCGGGCACGTTCCGCGGGGTACAGCCGTAACCAGGAACACTGTCGCCTGCATTCCCAAAACTTCGAGCCTGGCCTCCCGGCCCCCGGAGACGCCCGCGCCTGCACCACGGCAGAGAATACATTTTATGACATACACGTGGGCGCTAATTTGAAATGCATGTGATAGCAGCAGAGAGAACTGTTCACGAGATGCGCCGCTGTGTTATTCCCCAAAATCCCACCAGATGGCGGCAGAGCGTAAAGTTTTATGATGACATGGATCGTTTCTGGACACCGTATGGCAGTAGAGAATGAATATTCATGATCGCTCAGGTGTGTATAATAAAACACACACCCGATGGCATCAGAAAATTTATTTTTATTGTGGTCTACACTCTGTCATTCTCAAAATGCACACAGGATTGCTGCGGAAAACAAAATTTATGAATACGCTAGTACTTTCACAATGTCCACGAGATGGCAGCAGAGGATAGGGAATAACATTTCATGGCCATCGCTCGGGTGCTATTCCCAGAAATTCCACGAGATGGCACCAGACGATAAGGAATAATATTGCAATACCTAAACTCTGGTGCTATTCCCAAAAAGCCCACGAGATGGCAGCAGAAGATAGGGAAAAACATTTCACGGTCGACACACGGTGCTATTCCCAAAAAGCCCACGAGATGGCAGCAGAGGCTTAGGAATAATATTTCAATACCTAAACTCTGGTGCTATTCCCAAAAAGCCCACGAGATGGCAGCAGAAGATAGGGAAAAACATTTCATGGTCGACACACTGCTGCTATTCCCAAAAATCCCACGGGATGACAGCAGAGGCTTCGGAATGATATTTCAATACTTAAACTCGGTGCTATTCCCCCAAAAGCCCACGGGATGGCAGCAGAGGCTTAGGAATAATATTTCAATACCTAAACTCTGGTGCTATTCCCGAAGAGTCCACGAGATGGCAGCAGATGATTAGGAAGAATATCTCAATGCCTAAACTCTGGTGCTATTATCAAAAATTCCACGAGATGGCAGCAGAGCCTTACGAATAATATTTCAATCCCTAAACTCTGGTGCTATTCCCCAAAAAGACCACGAGATGGCAGCAGAGGCTTTGAAATAATATTTCAATCCCTAAACACTGGTGCTATTCCCCAGAGAGCCCACGAGATGGCAGCAGAGGCTTCGGAATAATATTTCAATACCTAAACTTCGGTGCTATTCCCCAAAAAGGCCACGAGACGGCAGCAGAGGCTTAGGAATAATATTTCAATCCCTAAACTCTGGTGCTATTCCCAAGAAGCGGAAACCCGGGTCCGCGGAACCCCTGGGAACCCCTTGGTCCGCGGAACCCCTGAGAACCCCTTCGTCCGCGGAACCCCTGGGAACCCCTTGGTCCGCGGAACCCCTGGGAACCCCTTGGTCCGCGGAACCCCTGGGAACCCCTTGGTCCGCGGACCCCTGGGAACCCCTTCGTCGACGGAACCCCTGAGAAACCCCTTGGTCGCGGAACCCCTGGGAACCCCTTGGTCCGCGAACCCCTGGCGCCCCGCTCTGCTGAACCCCCTGAGAACCCCTTCTTTGACGGAACCCCTGAAACCCCTCTCCGCGGAACCCTGGGAACCCCTTGGTCCGCGAACCCTGGGAACCCTTGGTCCGCGACCCCTGGGAGCCCCGGCTCTGCGGACCCCCCTGAGAACCCCTTCGTTTAACGGAACCCCTGAGAACCCCTTCGGCGCGAACCCCTGGGAACCCCCTTGGTCCGCGAACCCATTGAACGCCCCTTGGTCCGCGCAACCCCTTGGAACCCCCGCTCCGCGGAACCCCCGGGGAACCCCTTTGTCCTCGGAACAACCTGAGAACCCTTCGCGACGAACCCCTGAGAACCCCTTGGTCCGCGGAACCCTGGGAACCCCTTGGTCCCGCGGACCCCTGAAGAAACCCTTCTTCGACGGAACCCCCTGATAACCCCTTCGTTCCGCGGAACCCCTGGGAACCCCTGGTCCGCTGAACCCCTGGGAACCCCTGGTCCCCGGAAACCCCTGAGAACCCCTTGGTTCGACGGAGCCCCTGAGAACCCCTTCGTTCGAGGGAACCCCTGAGAACCCCTTAGTCCGCGGAACCCCTGGGAACCCCTTGGTCCGCGGAACCCCCTGAGAACCCCTTGGTCCGCGGACCCCCTGAGAACCCCTTGGTCCGCGGAACCCCCTGGGAACCCCCTTGGCTCGCGGAACCCCTGAGAACCCCTTCGTCTGACTGGAACCCCTGAGAACCCCTTCGTCGGCGGAACCCCCTGGGAACCCCTTGCTCCGCGGAACCCTGGGGAACCGCGGAACCCCTCGAACCCCCGTAACCCCGGATCCCCAGAACTCTTTTATCCCCGGAACCCCGGCGATCCCGGCACTCCCGGAACCTTGGCACCCCTGTATCCCATGCCCCGCTACAGGTCGGGGCTCAGGGAAGTCTCGTTGTCCTTTGAGTCCTCCCGATCGGTACCACCGCAGACAGGCGAGACGCACAGGCTCCCTGGAGTATGTGTGTGTGGCTGTTTGCTGCGGCCTGTCGCGAGCAAGAAGGCTCTCGCCGCACACGCGTGCGCGCTCTCGTGTGTCTCGGCCTTTCTGACGCAGTTGGTCAGTCCTGCTTCTCGTCCCGGGTGTGCGGGCCGGCCTCGCGCTTGGGCCGAGGGCACCTGGCTGTCGGGTGAGAAGGGCGGGGAGAAGCGTGTCGGAGGAGGTTTGAGGCCTCTGGCGGGGCGGGGCTGGGCGGGACGCGGCGTGGCGGGTGGGGGGGGGCTGGTCCCGCGTCCCGGGAAGGCGAGCACACTCCCAACGTGTGTTAGAGACGGCGGTCCCCGGGGCTCGGTCCTACGGAGCCCAGGAAGGAAAGGGCCTGGAGCGGTGAGAGGAAACAGCCCGGGACTGGCTGCAGGAGAGCAGGTGAGGGCGGGTGAGGGCGCGGGCCCGCGGCCATTGGAGACGCCCTTGGGCTCGGCCGCCCGCGGCGGACCACAGAGACAGCGGCCAAGTCAGGGAGCAGAGCCCAGGGGCATCCCGGGGCCACCTGGCTAGAGTGCGGCAAAAGGAGGGGGCGGCAAAAGCCTACGGCACCCGGCCTTCCCAGACGGTCTCCCACCCAAGTAATAGAATAACCAGGCCCGACCCTGCTTAGCTTCCAAGATCAGACAAGTTCGGGCGCATTCAGGGTGGTAGGGACTTAGACGGGAGAGCCTGTCGTCTGCCGCCCCAAGAGACCGAGCCTGGCCTCCTGGCCGCTGGAGACGCCCACGACTACACCGTACCTCCTCCTTGGGGGGAGCGCTGGGGGTTCCGCTAGAGAGGTGGCTGGAGCGAGAGCCAGCCGCGCTAAGGCACCACCACAGCCCTTGAGGGACTGAGCGGAGGGACTGGGTGGGCGCTCTCGCATCCCGGACCTGCCCAGGCCCCACACCACTTGCCTTCCCCGTCTTGGCCGTTCGGCAGGACCACGGCCCAGGCGTGCCTCGCCCATCTCTCGGCCACCTGGGCAACAGGGAAGGTGCAGCCCTGATAAGTTTCGACCTGGCCCTGAACCAGATCCACCCCTCCTCTTCGCTCCCCGGCGGGGCTGAGCGTGACCTGGCCAGAACCACGCGGAGACACCGGCCACACCACCAGGCAACGCTTCGCCCCGAAACCTCACCTTCCGCCCAGTGCCCTCCGCCCTTGAGGCTCGCCCCTCCCCCCGTGGAGTCCAGGAAGCGAAGGGTCCAGAGTGGAGAGAAAGCAGCCCAGGTCTGGCTGCAGGAGAGCAGGTGGGGGCGGGCGATGTCGCGGGGCGCATGGACTTTGGTGCAGCCCTTAAGCTCGGTCGCCTACCCGGGACCCCCGGAACAGCAAACGACCAAGTGAGCAAGTGAGCGGGGGCCCGGGGCATCCAGGGGCACCCCGGCCGGAGGGCGACAAAAGGAGGGGGCGGCAAAGGCCTACGGCACCCGGTATTCGCGGTCTCCCATCTAAGTACTAACCAGGCTCAACCCGGCTTAGCTTCCAAGATCAGACGGGATCGGGCACGTTCCGCGGGGTACAGCCGTAACCAGGAACACTGTCGCCTGCATTCCCAAAACTTCGAGCCTGGCCTCCCGGCCCCCGGAGACGCCCGCGCCTGCACCACGGCAGAGAATACATTTTATGACATACACGTGGGCGCTAATTTGAAATGCATGTGATAGCAGCAGAGAGAACTGTTCACGAGATGCGCCGCTGTGTTATTCCCCAAAATCCCACCAGATGGCAGCAGAGTGTAAAGTTTTATGATGACATCGACCGTTTCTGGACACCGTATGGCAGTAGAGAATGAATATTCATGATCGCTCAGGTGTGTATAATAAAACACACACCCGATGGCATCAGAAAATTTATTTTTATTGTGGTCTACACTCTGTCATTCTCAAAATGCACACAGGATTGCTGCGGAAAACAAAATTTATGAATACGCTAGTACTTTCACAATGTCCACGAGATGGCAGCAGAGGATAGGGAATAACATTTCATGGCCATCGCTCGGGTGCTATTCCCAGAAATTCCACGAGATGGCACCAGACGATAAGGAATAATATTGCAATACCTAAACTCTGGTGCTATTCCCAAAAAGCCCACGAGATGGCAGCAGACGCTTAGGAATAATATTTCAATACCTAAACTCTGGTGCTATTCCCAAAAAGCCCACGAGATGGCAGCAGAGGATGGGGAAAAACATTTCATGGTCGACACACTGCTGCTATTCCCAAAAATCCCACGGGATGACAGCAGAGGCTTCGGAATGATATTTCAATACTTAAACTCGGTGCTATTCCCCCAAAAGCCCACGGGATGGCAGCAGAGGCTTAGGAATAATATTTCAATACCTAAACTCTGGTGCTATTCCCGAAGAGTCCACGAGAAGGCAGCAGAGGATTAGGAAGACTATCTCAATGCCTAAACTCTGGTGCTATTATCAAAAATTCCACGAGATGGCAGCAGAGCCTTACGAATAATATTTCAATCCCTAAACTCTGGTGCTATTCCCCAAAAAGACCACGAGATGGCAGCAGAGGCTTTGAAATAATATTTCAATCCCTAAACACTGGTGCTATTCCCCAGAGAGCCCACGAGATGGCAGCAGAGGCTTCGGAATAATATTTCAATACCTAAACTTCGGTGCTATTCCCCAAAAAGGCCACGAGACGGCAGCAGAGGCTTAGGAATAATATTTCAATCCCTAAACTCTGGTGCTATTCCCAAGAAGCGGAAACCCGGGTCCGCGGAACCCCTGGGAACCCCTTGGTCCGCGGAACCCCTGAGAACCCCTTCGTCCGCGGAACCCCTGGGAACCCCTTGGTCCGCGGAACCCCTGGGAACCCCGGCTCCGCGGAACCCCTGGGAACCCCTTGGTCCGCGGAACCCCTGAGAACCCTTCGTCGACGGAACCCCTGAGAACCCCTTGGTCCGCGGAACCCCTGGGAACCCCTTGGTCCGCGGAACCCCTGGGAGCCCCGGCTCTGCGGAACCCCCTGAGAACCCCTTCGTTGACGGAACCCCTGAGAACCCCCTCGTCCGCGGAACCCCTGGGAACCCCTTGGTCCGCGGAAACCCCTGGGAACCCCTTGGTCCGCGAAAACCCCTGGGAGCCCCGGCTCTGCGGAACCCCCTGAGAACCCCTTCGTTGACGGAACCCCTGAGAACCCCCTCGTCCGCGGAACCCCTGGGAACCCCTTGGTCCGCGGAACCCCTGGGAACCCCTTGGTCCGCGGAACCCCTGGGAGCCCCGGCTCTGCGGAACCCCCTGAGAACCCCTTCGTTGACGGAACCCCTGAGAACCCCTTCGTCCGCGGAACCCCTGGGAACCCCTTGGTCCGCGGAACCCCTGGGAACCCCTTGGTCCGCGGAACCCCTGGGAACTCCTTCGACTGCGGAACCCCTGAGAACCCCTTGGTCCGCGGAACCCCTGAGAACCCCTTGGTCCGCGGAACCCCTGGGAACCCCTTGGTCCGCGGAACCCCCTGGGAACCCCGGCTCTGCGGAACCCCCTGAGAACCCCTTCGTTGACGGAGCCCCTGAGAACCCCTTCGTTGAGGGAACCCCTGAGAACCCCTTAGTCCGCGGAACCCCTGGGAACCCCTTGGTCCGCGGAACCCCTGAGAACCCCTTCGTCGACGGAACCCCTGAGAACCCCTTGGTCCGCGGAACCCCTGGGAACCCCTTGGACCGCGGAACCCCTGGGAACCCCGGCTCTGTGGAACCCCCTGAGAACCCCTTCGTCGGCGGAACCCCTGGGAACCCCTTGCTCCGCGGAACCCTGGGGAACCGCGGAACCCCTCGAACCCCCGTAACCCCGGATCCCCAGAACTCTTTTATCCCCGGAACCCCGGCGATCCCGGCACTCCCGGAACCTTGGCACCCCTGTATCCCATGCCCCGATACAGGTCGGGGCTCAGGGAGTCTCGTTGTCCTTTGAGTCCTCCCGAGGTACCACCGCAGACAGGCGAGACGCACAGGCTCCCTGGAGTATGTATGTGTGTGGCTGTTTGCTGCGGCCTGTCGCGAGCAAGAAGGCTCTCGCCGCACACGCGTGCGCGCTCTCGTGTGTCTCGGCCTTTCTGACGCAGTTGGTCAGTCCTGCTTCTCGTCCCGGGTGTGCGGGCCGGCCTCGCGCTTGGGCCGAGGGCACCTGGCTGTCGGGTGAGAAGGGCGGGGAGAAGCGTGTCGGAGGAGGTTTGAGGCCTCTGGCGGGGCGCGGCTGGGCGGGACGCGGCGTGGCGGGTGGGGGTGGCCGGTCCCGCGTCCCGGGAAGGCGAGCACACTCCCAACGTGTGTTAGAGACGGCGGTCCCCGGGGCTCGGTCCTACGGAGCCCAGGAAGGAAAGGGCCTGGAGCGGTGAGAGGAAACGGCCCGGGACTGGCTGCAGGAGAGCAGGTGAGGGCGGGTGAGGGCGCGGGCCCGCGGCCATTGGAGACGCCCTTGGGCTCGGCCGCCCGCGGCGGGCCACAGAGACAGCGGCCAAGTCAGTGAGCAGAGCCCAGGGGCATCCCGGGGCCACCTGGCTAGAGGGCGGCAAAAGGAGGGGGCGGCAAAAGCCTACGGCACCCGGCCTTCCCAGACGGTCTCCCACCCAAGTAATAGAATAACCAGGCCCGACCCTGCTTAGCTTCCAAGATCAGACAAGTTCGGGCGCATTCAGGGTGGTAGGGACTTAGACGGGAGAGCCTGTCGTCTGCCGCCCCAAGAGACCGAGCCTGGCCTCCTGGCCGCTGGAGACGCCCACGACTACACCGTACCTCCTCCTTGGGGGGAGCGCTGGGGGTTCCGCTAGAGAGGTGGCTGGAGCGAGAGCCAGCCGCGCTAAGGCACCACCACAGCCCTTGAGGGACTGAGCGGAGGCACTGGGTGGGCGCTCTCGCATCCCGGACCTGCCCAGGCCGCAGACCACTTGCCTTCCCCGTCTTGGCCGTTTGGCAGGACCACGGCCCAGGCGTGCCTCGCCCATCTCTCGGCCACCTGGGCAACAGGGAAGGGGCAGCCCTGATAAGTTTCGACCTGGCCCTGAACCAGATCCACCCCTCCTCTGCGCTCCCCGGCGGGGCTGAGCGTGACCTGGCCGGAACCACGCGGAGACACCGGCCACACCACCAGGCAACGCTTCGCCCCGAAACCTCACCTTCCGCCCAGTGCCCTCCGCCCTTGAGGCTCGCCCCTCCCCCCGTGGAGTCCAGGAAGCGAAGGGTCCAGAGTGGAGAGAAAGCAGCCCAGGTCTGGCTGCAGGAGAGCAGGTGGGGGCGGGCGATGTCGCGGGGCGCATGGACTTCGGTGCAGCCCTTAAGCTCGGTCGCCTCCCCGGGACCCCCGGAACAGCAAGCGACCAAGTGAGCAAGTGAGCGAGGGCCCGGGGCATCCAGGGGCACCCCGGCTGGAGGGCGACAAAAGGAGGGGGCGGCAAAGGCCTACGGCACCCGGTATTCGCGGTCTCCCATCTAAGTACTAACCAGGCTCAACCCTGCTTAGCTTCCAAGATCAGACGGGATCAGGCACGTTCCGCGGGGCACAGCCGTAACCAGGAACACTGTCGCCTGCATTCCCAAAACTTCGAGCCTGGCCTCCCGGCCCCCGGAGACGCCCGCGCCCGCACCACGGCAGAAAATACATTTTATGACATACACGTGGGCGCTAATTTGAAATGCATGTGATAGCAGCAGAGAGAACTGTTCACGAGATGCGCCGCTGTGTTATTCCCCCAAATCCCACCAGATGGCAGCAGAGTGTAAAGTTTTATGATGACATCGACCGTTTCTGGACACCGTATGGCAGTAGAGAATGAATATTCATGATCGCTCAGGTGTGTATAATAAAACACACACCCGATGGCATCAGAAAATTTATTTTTATTGTGGTCTACACTCTGTCATTCTCAAAATGCACACAGGATTGCTGCGGAAAACAAAATTTATGAATACGCTAGTACTTTCACAATGTCCACGAGATGGCAGCAGAGGATAGGGAATAACATTTCATGGCCATCGCTCGGGTGCTATTCCCAGAAATTCCACGAGATGGCACCAGACGATAAGGAATAATATTGCAATACCTAAACTCTGGTGCTATTCCCAAAAAGCCCACGAGATGGCAGCAGAAGATAGGGAAAAACATTTCATGGTCGACACACGGTGCTATTCCCAAAAAGCCCACGAGATGGCAGCAGACGCTTAGGAATAATATTTCAATACCTAAACTCTGGTGCTATTCCCAAAAAGCCCACGAGATGGCAGCAGAGGATGGGGAAAAACATTTCATGGTCGACACACTGCTGCTATTCCCAAAAATCCCACGGGATGACAGCAGAGGCTTCGGAATGATATTTCAATACTTAAACTCGGTGCTATTCCCCCAAAAGCCCACGGGATGGCAGCAGAGGCTTAGGAATAATATTTCAATACCTAAACTCTGGTGCTATTCCCGAAGAGTCCACGAGATGGCAGCAGAGGATTAGGAAGACTATCTCAATGCCTAAACTCTGGTGCTATTCTCAAAAATTCCACGAGATGGCAGCAGAGGCTTACGAATAATATTTCAATTCCTAAACACGGGTGCTATTCCCCAAAAAGCCCACGAGATGGCAGCAGAGGCTTAGGAATAATATTTCAATACCTAAACTCCGGTGCTATTCCTCAAAAAGGCCACGAGATGGCAGCAGAGGCTTAGGAATAATATTTCAAGCCCTAAACTCTGGTGCTATTCCCCAGATAGCCCACGAGACGGAAGCAGAGGATAAGGAATAATATTTCAATACCTAAACTCTGATGCTATTCCACAAAAAGACCACGAGGTGGCAGCAAGGGCTTGGGAATAATATTTCAATACTTAAACTCGGTGCTATTCCCTCAAATGCCCACGGGATGGCAGCAGAGGCTTCGGAATATTATTTCAATCCCTAACCTCTGGTTCTATTCCCGAAGAGTCCACGAGATGGCAGCAGAGGCTTCGGAATAATATCTCAATACCTAAACTCTAGTGCTATTCCCCAAAAAGGCCACGAGATGGCAGCAGAGGCTTACGAATAATATTTCAATACCTAAACTCTGGTGCTATTCCCCAGGAAGCCCACGAGATGGCAGCAGAGGCTTAGGAACAATATTTCAATCCCTAAACTTGGTGCTATTCCCCAAAAAGGCCACGAGATGGCAGCAGAGGCTTCGGCATAATATTTCAATACCTAAACTCTGGTGCTATTCCCAAAGAGTACTCAACATGGCAGCAGAGGATTAGGAAGCATATCTCAATACCTAAACTCTCGTGCTATTCCCAAAACTTCCACGAGATGGCAGCAGAGGCTTAGGAATAATATTTCAATCCCTAAACTCAGGTGCTATTCCCCAAAAAGGCTACGAGATGGCAGCAGAGGCTTAGGAATAACATTTCAATACCTAAACTCTGGTGCTATTCCCCAAAATGGCCACGAGATGGCAGCAGAGGCTTAGGAATAATATTTCAATCCCTAAACTCAGGTGCTATTCTCCAAAAAGCCCACGAGATGGCAGCAGAAGATGGGGAAAACCATTTCATGGTCGACACACTGCTGCTATTCCCAAACAGCCCACGAGATGGCAGCAGAGGCTTTGGAAGCATGTCTCAATACCTAAACTCTCGTGCTATTCCCAAAAATTCCACGAGATGGCAGCAGAGGCTTACGAATAATATTTCAATCCCTTAACTCTGTTGCTATTCCCCCGAAAGCCCAGGAGATGGCAGCAGAGGATTAGGAAGTATATCTCAATACCTAAATTCTCGTGCTATTCCCAAAAATTCCACGAGATGGCAGCAGAGGTTTAGGAATAATATTTCAATGCCTAAACTCTGGTGCTATTCCCCAGAAAGCCCACGAGATGGCAGCAAAGGCTTAGGAATAATATGTCGATCCCTAAACTCTGGTGCTATTTTCCAAAAAGGCCACGAGATGGCAGCAAAGGCTTAGGAATAATATTTCAATCCCTAAACTCCGGTGCTATTCCCAAAAATTCCACAAGATGGCAGCAGGGGATAAGGAATAACAATTAACGCCCTAAACTCTGCTGTTATTCCAAAAAAGTACACGAGATGGGAGCAAAGAAGAGCGTTTCCCAGCCTTAAGGGCTCTGCTCACCATTAAAATAAAACTCCAGACACTTGGCGCTTACCTCACTTTGAAATAACTCCTGTCCTTCTCATATCCCTTCTCACTCCGGGCCACGCCCCCTGCCACTTCCCCTGTACCTTCCCACCTCGGTGGTTTCCTCTCCCCCTATCGCTGCTCCCTGACCCCTCCCTTGGTCCCTCCCAGCCCCGCCCCTGTCCCCCTCTCCTGTCTCCATCCCGCCTTGAGTTGCAGCCGGCCTCCGCTAGACCGACCAGAGCAGCAGCGGGGGCAGGAGCGGCAGCCATGAGCATGGCTGGTGTGGACGAGCGCTCACCTCTGCGACTTACGCCTCGCTTCGGCGGTGTCACCCCCACCGTGCCACCGCACTGGCCCCAGAGGTGATGCGGTGCAGACCTCTCGCCAGGCAGAGGCTGCCCGCACTCTGAGCCATCCAGCACCATGCGCACGGCTTGGAGGCGGGGAGGCCAAGGGAGAGCACGCACGCCTCGCCCCTTCGTTCCAGGCCTTGGCCGGTTCCCGGTCACGCCAAAGGTCTCGGTCGGCTCTCTCGCATCCCAGGACTGACCAGGCCCCGGGCCACCCTCCTCACCAGTCTTGGGCCTTCGGAAGGACCCGGGCCCGAGCGTGGCCCGCTGATCTCTCAACCACATGGGCACCTAGGCAGGTGTGCCACTGCCAAGGCCAGGCCGTGGCCCTCACCTAGTCCTACCCCTGCCCTGCACTCCCCGCCAAAGCCCAGCAGGACCTCCCAGAAGACACGTGGACACACCAGCCAGCCACTCCACCAGACGACACTTTGGCCCGCAACCTCGCCCTCCATCCGGAGCTCTCGGCCCTTGGGGCTCTGCCCGGTGGACGCCAGGAAGAGAAAGGCCTGAAGAGGAAAGAGAAAACAGCCCTGGGCTGCTGGCCGCAGGAGAGCACGTGGAGGTGGGTGGTGGCGCGAGGAGCACGGACGCTCGTGTAGCCCTTGGGCTCGGGCGGCTGCCCAGGACCCCTGAGAAAGCGAGCCAGCAGGGCCCGGGGGCGTCCTCGGGCACTCTGGCTGGAGGGAGGCCAAAGGAGGGCGTGGCAAAAGTCTACAGCACCCTGTAGCCCCAGGAGGTCTCCAACCAAAATACTAACCGGCCCGATCCTGCTTAGCTTTCGAGATCAGGCACGTTCAGGGTGGTATGGGTGTAGACAGGAGAGGCTGTCACCTGCCGCCTCAAGAGCTCGAGGCTGGCCTTCCGGGTGCCAGAGACGCCCGCCTCTACAACACACCTCCTGTGGGGGTGTGGGTTTCCGCTCAGGAACTGCGGGCCTTGACCAGTTCCCAGCGGTGCGGAGGTCTGGGTGGGTGTTGTCGCATCCCCCAACTGCCCAGGCCCCAGCCGTCCGCCTCCCCAGTTTTGGCCGCTTGGCAAGACCCCAGCCCCGGCGAGGCCCGCCGTGCTCTCGGCCACCTTGGCACCTAGGTACCTGCGGCCAGGCTAAATCTGGTCTCCGGCCCTGACCCAGACGCACACCTCCCCCGCCCTCCCCGCCGAGCCGTGCCCGACCTGCCCAAACACAAACGGAGGCCCCGGTCCCACACCCCGAGGTATCGCTTAGGACCGACGCAGCCCTCGCCCTCCGCCGGGACCAGGGACCCGCCCCACCCGCTGCCCCTTGCCTTCACCTCGACTCTCTCCAACAAGACACACGGACAGAGAGAGGAAGAGCTGACAGACAGCGGGACAGGAGAAACCCAGAGACAGAGCGAGCGACCGGGAGGGAAGGAGAAAGGAGAACACAGGTCGCCAGCCGGGGAGGCCCAGTGAGAGCCACGAAGGAGGGGACGGAGTCGCCGGGCAACGGGAGGGCCTGCGGGAGCTGGCTGCAGTCAGACACAGAGAGACACTGAAGATGAAAGGCACAGAGAGAGACGAGAGAGGAGATCCCGCGTCCGAGAGAGCACAAGCCCGTGCCCGTCCGCGCAGAGAGCGGGACAGGACACGCAGACGAGCGCCGCGACGCACAGAGACGGAGCCTGGCTGTGACCCCGAGACCCTGCGGCCGCCCTGAAGGGGCCGCTCCCACAGCAGAGGGTGGTTGTGCCGGGGCTGCGATCGGGTAGGGAGGCGGTTCGTGCCCCCGGAACCCCGGAACCCCGGAACCCCTTGAACCCCTGGAACCCCGGAACCCCCGGAACCCCTGGGAACCCCGGATCCCCGGAACCACGGATCCGCGGAACCCCTGGGAACCCTGGATCCGCGGAACCCCCTGGGAACCCCGGAACCCCGGATCCGCAGAACCCCTGGGAACCCCGGATCTGCGGAACCCCTGGGAACCCCGGATCCGCGGAACACCTGGGAACCCCGGATCCGCGGAACCCCTGGGAATCCCGGAACCGCCAGAACCCCTGGGAACCCCGGATCCGCAGAACCCCTGGGAACCCCGGATCCCCGGAACCCCGGATCCGCGGAACCCATGGGAACCCCAGAACCCCTGGATTTCCGGAACCCCGGTGCTCCCGTAACTCCCGGAACCTTGGCACCCTTGTATCCTGTGCCCCGGTACAGGTCGGGGCTCAGGGCGTCTCGTTGTCCTTTGAGTCCTGCCGAGGTACCACCGCAGACAGGCAAGACGCACAGGCTCCCTGGAGTATGTGTGTGAGCGCGCGCGCCTGCGTGCGTGTGTGTGTGTGTGTGTGTGAGTGTGTGTGTGGCTGTTCACTGCGGCCTGTAGAGAGCAAGAAGGCTCTCGCCGCACACACGCACGTGCTTTCATGCATCTCGGCCTCTCTGACGCAGTTGGTCAGTCCTGCTTCTCGTCCCGGGTGTGCGGGCGGGCCTCACACTTGGCCCGAGGGCACCTGGCTGTCGCGTGAGAAGGGCGGGGAGAAGCGTGTCGGAGGAGGCTTGAGGCCTCTGGCGGGGCGGGGCTGGGTGGGGTGCAGCGGGGCTGGTGGAGGTGACAGGTCCCGTGTCCCAGGAATGCGAGCACACTCCCAACGTGTGTGAGAGACGGTGTTCCTCGGGGCTTGGTCCCATGGAGCCCAGGAAGGAAAGAGCCTGGAGCGGTGAGAGGAAACAGCCCAGGACTGGCTACAGGAGAGCAGGTGAGGGCGGGCGAGGGCACGGGCGCAAGGCAGTTGGAGACGCCCGCCAGGGACCCCCGAGACAGCGAGCGAGCTAGCGAGCAGGGCCCCAGGGCCACCAGGGAAACCCCGGCCAGAGGACAGCAAAAGGAGCGGGCCACAAAAGCCTACAACACCCAGTATTCCCAGACGATCTCCCATCCAAGTACCAACGAGGCCCGACCCTGCTTAACTTCTGACATCAGACGAGATCTGGCGCATTCAGGGTGGTGTGGCCGTAGACGCGAGAACCTGTCACCTACCACCCCAAGAGCTCGAGGCTGGCCTCCCGGGCACCGGAGAAGTCCGCGCTTGCATATCCAGGGTTGGGCGGTTTGAGGGGACCAGGGTAGGGTCTTCAGGCCGCGCTAAGGCCCGCGGGTCTTGGTCGGTTCGCACCCGTGCGGAAGGACTGGGTGGGCGCTCTCGCATCCCGAACCTGCGCAGGCCCTGGACCACCTGCCTCCCCAGCCTAGGCCATTCAGCAGAATCCCAGCCTGGAATGTCCCACCAATCTCTCAGCCACCTGGGTAACTAGGCAGGTGCAGCCCTGCTAAATCCCCGCCCCGCCCTGAACCAGACCCACCCCTGCGCTCCCCGCCGGGGCCGAGCCTGACCTGCACAAAACCACGCGGAGACACTGTTCACACCACCAGGCAACGCTTCGCCCCAATACCTCACGCTCTGCCTGGCACCCTCCGCCCTTGAGGCTCGGCCCCGCGGAGCCCAGGAAGCAAAGGTCCCAGAGTGATTCTCTGCTGTCATTTCATAGGCATTTTGAAAATAACACCCAGGTGTATGTTCATAACTATTTATTCTCTGCTGCCATCTGGTGGGCACTTTTGGAAGAAGGACAGAGCACATTTTATAAACTGTTGTTTCCGGCTATCTCATGTGCTTTCTGAAAATAATCCAAGGGCAGGCTGTCATGAAAAGTTGTCCGCTGCCATTTTGAAAGCATCTTGGGAAAAAAAAAAAACAGATTGCATGTCAGGAATATTGTTCTCTGTTACCATCCCGTTGGAATTTTCAAAAAAAACAAGCACGTGTATGTCATTATAAAAATTTACTTTCTGCTGCCATCTTGTGGGCATTTTGGGAATAACACCCGAATGTACGCCATCATGAAAATAGATTTTCTGTTCTCGTCTACCGTGCATCTTGGAATAACACCAGAATGGAAGTAATAAAGAGTTGTTCGCTGCTGCCATCTGGTGTATATTTCAGTAATAACACCTAAGTGTTTCTCAACATGAATATTCATTCTCTGCTGCTATGTGGTGTGCAATTTGGAACAAGACCACAGCACACGTCATTAGGAATTATATCAGCGACTAATTCATGTGCTTCTTGAAAATAAAATGTGAACATTTGTATTAATGAAAATTTGTTCACAGCCATTTCGTATGCATTTTAGGGAAAATACAGGAGTGCACATAAGGACAAATTGTTCTCTGCTGCTATCTCATGGGCTATTTGAAAGTAACAAGCATAGGTCATGAAAATTGATTTTCCACTGCCATCCTGTCGGCATTTTGGGAATGACATCTGAATGTATGCCATCATGAAAATATTTTCTTTTCTCATTTACTGTGACCGGAGGGCAAATAATAAAAAGTTATTCTCTGCTTCACCTGGGGGACATTTTAGAATAACGAGTGTTTGACATCCTGAATATTCGTTCTCTGTGACCATCTGGTGTGTATTGTATGACCGAAGAGTGCATGTTGGGCATGATGTTATGAACTTATTATCTCTGCTGGCCTTTCGTGTTAATCTTAAAATGAACAAAGGAGTTCCTGTCACACAAAATAATTTCTCTTTCCTGCCATCTCATGGGTGTTTTGAAAATAACACCCATGTGTATGTCATAATACAAATGTATTTTATACCTTAATATAGTGAGCATCTTGGGAATACCACGTGGTGTAAGTAATAAAACCTTATTCTCTGTTGCCATCTGGTCGTATTTTAGGATTAACACCTGAGTGTTTCTCATGATGATTATTCATCCTGGTGGGAATTTTTGGTGTAACAGCATGGTGCATGTCGGTAAAAGATATTTTCGCAGCTATCTCATGTGCAGTTTAGAAATAAAACCCAAGGGTGAGTCATTGCAATGTTTTTGTCCGCTGCCTTTTTGTGTGCATCTTAGCAAAAGCACAAGAGTGCATGTCATGAAGTGATTCTCAGCTGTTATGTTGTGTGCATTTTAGAATTACCATGCGGGTATTGGTTCATCGTGACAATTCCTTTTCACCTGCGATCTGCTGTGAATTTAGGGATTAACACCACAAGCCATACGAAAAACAGTCACTTTCGCTGCTATGTCAGCTGATAGAAAATAAGACCATTACATTACGCAAAGCTTTGGTCCGAGGCTATCTCATGTTCATCTTGGAAATAAGACGAGTGCATGTCGTGAAAAATTATTCTCAGCTTTCATCTCGTGGGCATTGAGACATTAACATGCAAGTGTATGTCCATGTACCATTTTTTTCTGCTGCCATCTGCTGGGCATTTTAGGAATGACACACGATTACGGGTCATGAAAATTCATTTTTTTCACTCTTCTTTGTGCACCAGAGTGTAAGTAATAAAGATATTCTCTGCTGCCATCTTGTACATATTTAAGTAATAACACTTGAGTGTTTGATAACATGAAAACTCATTTCCTTATGCTAGCTTGTGGCCATTATGGAAATGACACCAGGATGTATATCGTCATAAAAATTGATTCTCAGCTGCCATCTCCTGGGAATTTTGAGAGTAACACCCTAGTGTAGGTTACGTGAGTATTCATTTCAGCTGACACCTGGTGTACATTCTGGGAAGAACACAACAGCGTGTCATGAAATGTTATCGCAGCTGCTATCTCACGTGCATTCTGAAGATAAACCCAAGGGAATGTCATAACTAAAAGTTTTTGTTTAATGTCATTTCGTGTGAATCTTGGGAACACCTCGTGGATATTTTGAACATAACACCCCATCTCATATCATAAACAGTTATTTCTTGCTATCACGTGGAGTTAGAAAATGACTCCTGAGGAGATTTGGTTAAACAAAGGTTTTGCCTGTGGCCATTTCATGTGCATCTTGTGATAAACACAAGATTGCATATCATGAAAAATTATTCTCTTCTGCCATCTGGTGGGCACTTTGAAAATAACAAGTACATGTATGTAAATATAAGAAGTTATTTCCTGCTGCTATGTGGTGTGTGTGTAGGGAATAATACAACAACGCATGTCGTGAAAAATTATTTTTGCAAATGACTCATTTGCATTAAGACCATAACACAGCCAGGGATCTTGTTATAATTTTTTTCTCTGTTGCCATAATGCGTGATTATTAGCAATAACTCAGGAGTGCATCTCATGAAAATTTGTTCTCTGCATCTTGTGGACATTTAAAAAACACCTATGTGTGTGTCATAACTTTTTTCAGCTGCTGTCCTATAGACATATGTGATAAACTTCAGACTGTACACCATCATAAAAATTAACATTCTGCTGCCATCTAGTGCATATTTTATTAATAGCACCTGAGTTTCGGTATCAATATACATTCTCTGCTGGCATATGGTGGCCACATCGAGTGCATGTCATCATAAAAATTTACTTTCTGCTGCCATCTGGTAGTCATTTTGGGAGTAACAGAACAGTGCATCTCATGAACAGTGATTTCTGCTCCTATGGTACGTATTTTGAAAATAACACCCATGTGTATGTCATCATAAAAAATTATTCTCTCATGCCATCTCGTGGACCTTTGAGAATAACACCGGAGTGTAGGACATCATGAAAATTAGTTTTCTGCCCACATCTTGAGTGCTTATAGGGAATTTTACCAGCGTGTGTAAAGACCTATTTTGTGCTGCCACCTGGTGGGAAATTTCGGTATAAACCACAGTGTATGTTATACAATGTTATTTATACTGCTATCTAATGTTCATTATGAAAAAATCTCAAGGGCATATCATTGTGAGAAGTTGTTGTCAGTTGCCTTTTCATGTGTATCTTGGTAAAAAAAAAAAGATTGTGTGTCACAAAAAATTATTCTCTGCTGCCATCTCGTGGGCATGTTGAGTATAACACCATGACCCGTGTCATAGCTAGTTATTTCTGCTGCTATCTCATGCAGTTAGTTAGAAAGTAACACTGAAGAGATGGTCGTCGGGAAACTTTTTGTGTCACTTTCATATGTACCTAGGGATAAACACGGAAGTGCATGTCATAAAAATTATTCTCTGCTATCTCCTGATGATAACATGCAAGTGTATGTAATCGTAAAAATTTATTTTCTGTTGCCATCCTGTGGGTATTTTGGAATAACATCCAATTGTACGCTAACTTGAAAATATAGTTTTCTCTCTCATCTACTCTGTATCTTGGAAAAAGAGCAGAATATAAGGAATTAAATGTATTTCTCTGCTGTTATGTGGCTGGCATTTGGGAATAACACCAGAGTGTATGCAATCAAAAGTTACTTTCTGCTACCATCGATGGTCATTTAAGGAATAATCCTCCAAGTCGGTCATGATAAATATTCAATTTGTAGGCATGTTTTGGGAATTTGGGGGATAACCCCAGATTGCGCATCATGAAACTTATTTCTGCTGGTCTCTTGTGTATTTAAAAAATACCACCAATGAAACACCTTTACGAAATTTTTCTCTGCTCCCATTTCATTTAATCTTGGGTACAACACAGCACCACAAATCGTAAAAATTGTTCCCTGCTGCCATTTCGTGGGTATTTAAAAATTACACTAGTTGTATATCATCAAAAATATTATTTTCCTTGCCATTTGGTAGGTCCTTTGGGATATAACCTTAACGTAGGTCATCATGAAAACTTTTTTGTCTTAATCCTGTGTGCATCTTGGGAATGACATAAGAATAGATAACTTACTTTCTCTTGCCATCTGTTGGGTATTTTAGGAATTAATCTGAGTGTCATCCTGATGAATAGTCATTCTATGCTGCCATCTGGTGGACAGGTCATATCATAAAGAGTAATGTCAGCTGCTATCTTGTAGATTTTGAAAATAATACCTAAGAGCATGTTATTATAAAAATTTATTGTCCTTGGGCATTTTACATATCTTGGGAAAAACACAGCAGTGCACGTCCTGGAAAATTATTCGTGGCGGCCATCTTGTTGCCTCTTTTGAAATAACAAACAAGTGTATATCATATAACTTTTTGTGATGCCATCTCGTGGGCATTTTAGAAATAGCACCAAATGTTTGGCATCATGAACATTTGTTCTCTACTACCATCTGGTGAGCATTTTGTGTATGAAAGAATAGTGTCTGTTGTGAATGACATTTGAAATTGTTATCTCCGCTACTCTTTCATGTTAATCTTGGGATGAACACATATTAGGATGTGCCTGTCATGAAAAATTGCTCCATGCTGCTATCTCATGGGCATTTTGAAAATTACTTCCATGTTTATATCATCAACAAAAAATTTTTCCATGGCCATCTAGTGGGAATTTTGGGAATAAAACTTTACTATAGGAAACACGAAAATTCATTTTATCCACCAAACTTGTGTGCATCTAGGAAATTACACGAGTCTAAGGAAAAAAATATTGTCTGCTGCCATCCGGTGGATATTTTAGGAATTACACCCGAATGTTATCCTGAGAATTCATTTTCTGTTGCCATCTGGAGGGCATTTTCAGAATAATACCACAATGCATGTTAAGAATAATATCGCCACTATCTCGTTTGCATTTTAAAAATAACTCCCCAGGATTTGTCATTGTAGGTTTTTTCTCTGCTGCCATTTCGAGTTAATCTTGGGAATAAAATCAGAATACACGACAAATTCTCTCCTGCCATCTCGTGGACATTTTGAAAATAACACCCAGTTGTATGTCTTCATAAAATTTTATTTTCTGATATCATCTTGTGGGAAATCTGAGAATAACACTTGAGTATAGGTCATCGTGAATATTCATTAACTGCTGCCATCTTCTGGGAATTTTGGGTATAACAAGACATTGCATGTCATAAACAGTTATTTCTTCCGCTATCCCATGCAGTTAGAAAATAAAACCTTAGAGCATGTTGTTGAGCAAATTTTTTTTGTCAGCGGCCATTTCATGTGCATCTTGAGATAAACACGGGAGTGCATGTTATAAAAATTATTCTCTTCTACCTTCTCACAGGCATTTTGAAAATAACATGCAACTGTGTCATTCTAATAAATTTTTCTACTTCCATCTGGTGGGCATTTTAGAAATAATACCTGTGTAGCTCATCATGAGAATTCATATTCTGCCTCAAATTTTGTGCATTTGTGGCATAACACTAGAGTGTCAGTAATAAATAGTTATTTTCTGCTGCCATCTGGTGTATATTTTAGAAAAAACACTTCTGTCATCATAAATATTAATTCTCATCTGCCACCTGCAGGCCATTTTGAGAGGAAGACTACAGCACATGTCACAAAGAATTATTTCAGCTTCTATCCTGTGTGCATTTTGAAAATAATTCCCAAGGTTTGTGTCATTATGAAAAGTTGTCCGCTACTATTTCATGTGCATCTTCAGAAAAACAGACAAGTGCATGTCATGAAATATTATTCTCTGCTGCCATCTCATGTCCATTTTTAAAATAACAAGTTAGCGTATGTTATCATAAACATTTATTTTCTACTGCCATCTTGTGGGCATTTTGGGAATAATACCCGAGTGTATGCCATCATGAAAATAAATTTTCTGCTCTGATCGACTGTGCATCTTGGAATAACACGAGTGGAAATAATTAAACGTTATTCTCTTCTGCCATCTGGTGGGCATTTTGTGTATGACAAAAGAGTGCACATAGAGTATGACATGAAATTTTAATCACTTCTTACATTTCGTATGCATTCTTCTGTTTTTCCCAAGATGCACTTGAAATGGCAGCAGACAAAACCTTTTCATAACGACATGTCCTTGGGTGCTATTTCAAAATGCCCATGAAATAGTAATAAATAAAACGCTTCATAACCTGCACTGTGCTGTTATTCCCAAAATGCCCACCAGATGGCAGCAGAGAACGAATATTCGTGATGACAAATAGTCGGGTGTTAATCTTTAAATGTCCACCAGATGGCAGCAAACCATAAGTTTTATTACTCTGCTGTTTTTTCTCAAGATGCACACTAGATGAAGACAGATAATGAATATTCACCATGACCATCCCTTGTGTTATTCACAAAACGTCCACAGGTTGGAAGTAACGAGTAACTTTTTATTACATACACTCTATTGTTACTGCCAACATGCCCACCAGATGAGCGTAGAGAATAAATTTTCGTGATAACGAATAACTTTATGGCCTACACTGGGGTGTTATCCCAAAAATGCACACCAGATGGCAACCAAGAGTACCTAGCTAATCATGATTCACTTGGGTGTTATTCTAAAAATGCACACGAGATGGCAGCAGAGAAGAGCGCTTCCCTGCCTTAAGGGCTCTGCCCACTCATTAAAATAAGTTTCCAGATTCATGGCACTAAACTAACTTTGAAATTAATCCCGTTTTAGGCCCTTCACATGGCTTATCTAATGTATTGCTTCCATTTGCCAAATGAAGCAGGAAGTGTATCATATACATTTTACAGGTATTTAAACTGGACTGATTCTACCACAGTTCTGAGTCTAGGACCCTACACTAACCCAGGATCCTGGAAAAATAGAATGATCCAAATAGTCTTTGCAGCTTTGGGTGAATCTTGATCATTCTCTTTAAATAAAATCTGCACATAACCTGATGGTGCTGCTTGTCCTGTGTTCACTCAAGCAGGTTTTTGCTGTGGGACTTGGACAGGCAGCTGGGAATGAGGACAGGCTGTGGGAGAAGGTGGCCCAGCCCCTCACAGGATTATAACCAGCACCAGATTCCTATAAGAACGACTTCCCCACCTCCACTCTGCTGTACTCTGGCCTTTTAAAAATGTATTATTTTTCAGCCCATATTCCCTTCCTCCGAGGTCCCAACAAGAGAATCTTGGCTGCTGGGAATAGAGTCGAGGGTGGCAGGTCCCCTGTCGGGGAGTGTCTGAGCCCAGACAGGCACCGAGATGACTTCTGGCTCCACTACCTATTAGCCATGTGACTTCAGGCAGACAAAAGGAAACTCAGTCTCCTCATCTGGCAGATGGGGATAATGGCTCCCCATCAGGGCTCAGTGAGGTGGTGATGTCAGCTCCTACTCAACATGTGAGGAGCACTCACTCTCCCTTCCTCTTCCTTTTAGTCCTTTCTCCACCTTCTGTGGGCCACATAAGTCAGCAATCTAGCAAATAGTGTCCTTTTAGCCGAATGAGCTCTCCTACTGGTGTCCAAATAGCCAAAGTTCCCCTGATCGCTGATTGGCGTCGTCGGTGCTACCTTTGTCCTCAGGGCAGCGCTAACCACAGCCCCCCTCTGGACTTCATGCCCCTGAGCATCTCCACCCTCAGTCTCTGCCTCGGCTCAGGCCAGCACCACCTCTTGCCAGTCTTCTCACTGGTGTCCCCGATTCCTGTCCTTCTCGTCCAGTCCAACCCCACACCGGACCAGCTCGGTCTTTCTAACTTAGGGATCTTCCTGAGCACAGAACGGCCCACGTCCTTTCCTCATCCTGGAGAATAGAGTCTCTATGATCGGCATAGTGCAGAGAATCTTCGTCTGGCCCATTTCTCTCCTGGTCTCATTTCCTAGCATAACACCCCAACTCAGCGGCCAGGCACCCCAACTGTCAGCACTCACTTCTCTAGGTGGATGGGTGGTGGGGGCTTTAACTGAGACTGAGACACCAGCACTGAGACTGGGCCTTGAACGCAGGAACCAGATGAAATAGAGACTTCAGTTAATGTAGCAATGTTTATTTTTTAACTATAACGGTTCTGTAGAAAACTGGAAGGACTGGAGAAATTAAAACCCAAATAAAGGAAACCTATTGCATCAAAATGGAAACCTTGAAAAAATGGATGACTTCCTAGTATAAACAAACATTACCAAAATGGACCCTGAAATGAGAGAAATACCCACTGACAATTAGCCTTCTGGGACCTCTGTCCCCTGGGGGCTCCCCTCTCAGTGTGCTGGACCTTCCCTCTCCCGGGACAGTGACGTGTCACTGAGGACACAGGGCAGGGGGTCTCAGGAATTGATCTGCTGTGTCAGCTAGAACTCTTTTCATTGCAAGGAACTGGACACTTAATGAAGTAAAATAAGTTTTCGAATGGTAGAGATAAATTAATACTTGCAAGGAGCAAGTTTCACAGCGAGTTTGGACCTGGAAGTTCTGGGTTCTCACAGTGGGACCTGGTCCTTCTCTGACCCTCCAACTACAGCTACTGTCCTTGTTGTGAGCTGCCCTCTGGAAAGGCCTGTGTGGCCGAGGGTTTCAGGGAGGCCTCCAGCCGACAGCTCTGGAGGGAACGAGGCCCTCAAACTCACGCCACTTGCGGAGTCTAATCACGCCAGCAACGGGAGTGGGTGGGAAAGCAAATCCTCCTGCTATGGATTTAATATTCGTGTCCCCCAAATTCATGTTTAAACCTACTGCTCAACGTGACATATTACGAAATGAGGATGCTGGAGGTGAGTGAATAGGTCAGCAACGTGGAGCCCTCACAAAGGAATAAAATTTGTGCCCTTCTAAGAGAGACCCAAGAAAGCCATTGCCCCTTCGTCCATGTGAGGTTGCAGCCAAAAAGAAAGAAAAAATGAGAGAGAGAGAGAGAGAGAGGGAGGGAGAGAGGGAGAGCAGAGGGCGTGCCCGCGAGGAAGCGGACATCGCAGAGCCCACTAGCGCCTGGATCCTGGACTTCGCAGCCTCTGGCACCGTGAGAAACAAACCTTTGCTGTTTATAAGCCACTGAGCCTGTGGCGGCCTATGATGGCGGCCTGATCGGACTCGGACGCTGCTGCGGGCCGTGCAGCCCTGGCCAACGGCACAGCCGGAGCCCCGGGAGATGCTGGGCCGAAGGCAGACGGCCACGCTGCTCCCAGGTTTCCGACCACAGAAATGGTGAGGTAGTACATTATTGTCTTAAGCCCTTAAATTCAGGGGTACCTTGTTACACTGGAGTAAATGGAGTAATCCACGTGGACATTCTATCAATTTCACATAATTTGTAAATGCATTGGTTAAACATTAAAAACCTGAAAATGTAAAATACTAATGATGTAGATGTCTATTTGAAACGGGTGTCTACCTTGACCGGGTTGACGGGAGCGTCGGCCCTCAGGCGGCCCAGGGACGCTGAGGAAGCGACGGCCCCGTCTAGTTTTCATTTATCGCTACCAAGCGTGGTTTGCAGGTCACACGCCTGTCCTGTTGTTCGCCCACTGGCTTCCCTTCTCCCTCCCCGCACAGGGGCTCCCGCCTCCCCTACACCTACCTTCCTCGTCCACGGCACATGTCGCCGGCTGCCGCAGGAAGCCGGAGCCAACGATCAGTGTAGCTTGATTCAATTTTCACCTCTTGGGTACAACTTCTGCCCCCAAGAACCATCTGCCGAGAGCCGCGACAGCCGCCTCCAACCTGCCTCTGATGAAGTGTTTTTATCCCCCGCAGTTATTTATCTACTTCCGTCCAGGGCACCTGCCCTCTACCCGCAGGATTTCTCTTTAAATCTTCAGTGCACCTTCCTTAAACCTGCTCTTTCCAACTTCGTGTCTGACCTTAACTTTGTAATTGAACTGTTTAAACAACAAAGGACGGACGATACTCCCTGTAGGGCTGAACCTAAAGACAGGGCTTCTAAAGAGGTAAGTAAGCATAAAAAAATTAGCTTGACATCATATGTCATTATAGAATTACAAACTAAATAAACGACAGATGGTGGAGCCAGCGTGATCACTGCTCAGCGGGAAGTCGCAGATAAGCAAAGGGAGGAGGTTACGGTAGCCACGTGACAGGGGGTCGGGTTGGAAACAGCATGGATCCATCTTCGGCTTACTATGGCCACGCAGAAACCTTCACGGTTCGGAGCGCACGCAGAGGCTGGAGTACACTTGTCTACTTCCCTGCACTCTCAGCTGAGCACACTTAGCTCAGATGTAAGGTTGTACTCCCATTCTGTCACCAAACAAAGCAAGGCTTTTACAGAACTGGCTAATGCTAGGACCAAGACGGATAATCTAGAAGTGTCAGAAACTAAGGAGGTACAAGGAAAACCCCACAAAGACAGCGCTCTGCGGCAGGAGAACGGGCGCTCGCGGCACGGGCCCCCAGCGGCCGCCGTGGGCTGACGGGGACCGGGCACCGCCGCGTGGGGCGGCAGCCAGCGACAGCCTGCCAGCCGTTCCGGCGTCCACACTGGCAAAACCAAATCATCGCGTTTTAAGTGAGATGGAAGAGAAATCTCCTATTCAGAGGGATTCCAAGTAATCGGTATGGACACACTCCCATCCGTCAGGGAGAAATGAGCTACTGCCGCTCTCCTCAAGTGTGGGCTCCGCGGTGACTTCCTCGTGAGGGGGACGCGGAGGATGGAGGTGGGAACGGCAACCCTCACGCTGAGGAACCTGGCACAGGTGACCGGACTGACGCCAACAGTGACGCGCTGCCTCATTCCCTGACGTGCACCGACGAAGGGCACTTCACCTCTGCGACCCTCTTCCTCAAAACCCATAACCCCGATGCACTCGTGAGAAAGACACCAAGTAAATCCTGCGGCGAGACGCTGTCGCGGTCGTGGAAACAAGGGAGTCCAAAACACCGTCACAGCCAAGGGCGGCCCAAGGACACGTCCCGACCCCCGGTGCCCTGGGTGGGGTCCTGGGGCAGAAAAGGGCACGGTGGAGGGAACCCGAGCAAGACACGCACTTCAGTTAATGACGATGCACTGATATGTGCTCGTTGTGACAATTCTGTAGAAAACTAGAGAGGAGAAATGAAAAGTTACAGAAACCTACTGTGTCAAACTAGAAGCCCTGGCCACGGACCCCAACCTGGACCCTAAACCCGAAGCCCGGACCCTCACCCTGACCCTTGCTGCCCTTAGGATGTGTTGTCACCACCCAATTATCTTGTGACGTTTTTATGATTTGGAAAAAATGTGCCGAAAACTAACTACAGACTCCCTTCAGACACCTCTTCCCTCACAGAGTCAGAGCCACTTGTCCATTTGACTACTGCAAACTTCGCACGTTTAATGACAAATGATGCCCTTCCTACGTGCACTAGAATGATGCAGAAGAAGTAAGCAAAAAGACAAACAGGGAAAGAAAACACACAACTCTAATAAAGAAAAAGGTTATTTTTTAAATTTTTGAAAAACAAACAAACAAAAAAACAGTAGTCAGGAATTTCTACCCCACAGAGGAACAAGCAATGCCAGGAAAGCTAAATGTCTTAACTACCTTTATTGATACCCTTTATTTATCCACATATGTCAGCTCATTAAAATCTGTTTCAAATTTCTGACATTAATACCCTGAAAGTTCCAGACCGGCAAAAGCATTTTTACATAAACGGTTGATTTTTACATCACATACTTAATATTTATGAATTCGGTATATGTTTTGCACATGTCTATGGCTTTGCTACTTTCAAGACAAAACTCACATATAAAAATAGAGATTACTCAAAACACAGCAGTCAGCACTTGTCTACGATGTGGTTGACAACACAGAGCTTGCAGAAAGCACAGGCTGCACGATCCATCTGCTCGAAACAGTGTATCACACTGAACTCTGCTAACTCAGGTGCTGAAGCACGGGAAAACTCACAGTTCTCTGCTTGTAAGATAAACGTCAACCTATTTCATATATGTTGTATCTATACATTTTTTAACCAAATTCTAGTTTAAAAATCACAAATGGACAACATATAACTACAAAATGATAGGGAAAGTTGAACATATATAGGGAAAAACACATCTTATGCATTGTAAAGTTTTTACAAGCTAGCATAACGCCAAACGTGGTTTAAAATAAATGAAACCCTCATATAATTATAGGGGAAAGTTAATCAAGCAACATAATGTAACAGATTTCACAGACATCAATTACTTAATATTATACCCAAAAACGTCCATGTATTGCACAGTTCTCTACACATCGGTGAGAATAATGTCAAACCGCGAACCATCAGCACGTCAGCGTAGACCATGCTTCTCTCTCTGAAGGACGGGGCTGTGAATCGGCATGAATCAGTACTCTAACGTGGTTACGGGAAGAGAGCACGTCTAAAGGCAGGGACCCCGCTGTAAAGCAACCTCGACAGCAGCTCAAACTCACAAACCTAGCATGATACCCGTGTTTTCCCAGCTCTGCATGCTCACAGCATCCTGTGACAAAAATGACTCAGCTACTACAAAAAAGCAAAAATGGAAGAAAAAAAAACTTAGTTAAGCTGGTGAAACCACAGAGCCACCTGAACCTCAGCAACACCCCAGAGGGCAAGGGATAAAGTCAATCGGGAAATCGGGGTGAACAACGCCACGTCAGCACTGGGCTTGGGTTGGCTGTTGACAGTTAACACTCTTGTTTTCTTTAGGTGAAAAAGAATTTGGAAAGAACCGATGTTTCGGAACAGGCCACGTGACTCCCAAACACCGTGGGGGCAGCTGACAGGTCCCTTTGCCTCCAGGCCTGCAGGCCAGTTTCGCAGGTCACCGTGAGTTAAATCATTCTAATGCAATGGAGCTAGTAAAATGCATATATTTGTTCTTAAGAAAAATTACAAAACTAACAAATCTTTCTCCAGAGTTACAAAAGATAAAATCTATGAATCAGTACTCTACCGTGGTTAACAGGAAGAGAGCGAACCCAAGCGGCGAAAGCGCCGGCCGCGCCCTCGCCCGGCGCCTCCCGCCGCCGCGGGGCGCTGTCGCCGTCTTGGGGCTCCGGACCTTCGGTTCCAAGGTAGCGACAGGCGTCAGGAGGAGACGCCGTGGAGCCCGGGCCGAGCCCAGCCTGGCGCTCAGGCACCCGCCCCGCCGCGATTTCTCTTTTTTAAATTACAACCGACAACTCACATCCGGGTTAGTTAATTTACTGGAGCCGAGGGCGAGCTGCGCGGGGGCGCGGGGGGCCCGGGCGGGGCGCGGGGGGCGCCCGGGCGGGGGGTGGGCACGGGGCGGGGGGAGGGACCCGGGTGGGGGTGGGCGCGGGGCGGGGGGGGGGGGGGCCCGGGTGGGAGAGGCGCGGGGCTGGGGGCCCGGCGCCCCGCCCCCCCGCCCCCCCCGCGCCCCCCCCCGTACCCCGCCCGCGCCCCCCGCCCCGCTCACCCCTCGCGGTAGTACAGCACGTAGCCCTTGAGCGCCGCGGGCAGCGGCAGGCGCAGCACCTTCTCGCGCAGCGCGTTCGCCGGCGGCTCCGGCCGCTCCTCCGCCGCGTCCTCACAGCTGCTGTCGCCGGCCGGGCCGGACACGCGGCTGGCGAAGACCTCCTTGTCCAGGAAGACGGCGGTCTCCATGCGCCGGCGGCGCGGCCGGCGCCGGGCCCGGGGCGAGCTGCGCGGCGCCCCGCGCGCGCCCACCACCTCCTGCTGCAGGGCGCGCTTGATGGCGCGGCGGATGGCGAGGCGGGCCAGGTCCTGCAGGCTGCGGACGGCCGGCGGCGCTGCGGGGAGGCGCACGCGTCACCTGCACCTGCCACGCTCCCTCCGCCCGCCCCGCCCCCGCCCGCCCGCGCCCCAAAGGGGGGCGCACGCGCCCGGGAGAGCCTGGGCGACCCGCCCGCGCCTTTCGCAGCCCGTCGCTCCACGGCCCGTCCTCATTCCTGTACCGTTTCGTCCGCAACGCAGCGAATACCGGGCCCCAGCTTCCTACCTATTTTAACGTTTCCGTGGTGCTTTACAAATTGCGTATTTATTTTATTACAGAAACGCAAATCCTATTTCTAGAGACAAAAACTCCAAAGCACACCAAAGAAAAATGATGTCTGTCAAATTCAACTTCAGCTTAACACAGGCGAACGCGGCTGCTCGCAGCGGGACACGGGGCCGCGATTAAACACGTTAAACTGAAAATCGGCGTCACTGTCCCCTCCAGTGCCCGCCCTCGGGACGGCTCCCGGGTCCCACAGGTCGCCCAAACCAAAGGGGGCTGCGCAGAACCTTGGCCAACGCCCGCCGTCCCAGCGGGGTCTCAGAGAGCTCCCGCCCAGGCCCCGGCACCCTCTCCCCATGTGCGCGCCACCCTGCTCCCCGCCCTCCGTCCCCTCCCCTGCCTCCACGGTGGACTCCAGCACTTTCTTGCCCCAGGCACCACGATCGAGCGCGGCGTCCTGCTCGAAGGCCACCAACCCACTTGCTTTTGCTCCTAAGCCTGCAGACGTGACCTCTTCACAGGTCATCAGACCTCCCCCCAGTCCCGCCTCCCCGAGGTGCATGCGGGGGAAACAAACCTCGTTTGCTGTGGGGAGCAAATCTCTCTTGGGGCTGCCCCTCGGCACCCCGGCTAGTGCTGCTGCCCACGGCTCTGGCTTTACCATCTCCCCTACGAACGCTTACTCTTCCTGTGGCTACAATTAAGAGAGATCGCCCAGCCACTCCCAGGGTCCTGACCCAGTCCCGCCTGCTCCTGAGCCTCCTGCAAACCCGCACCCACAGCTGACTCCCATACCCCCCTCGGAAGGGCCCCAGCTGCCTGGCCCGGAGTCCTTTCCACAGCAGAGGCCAGGGTGTGGGTTTTCACCTTCATCTCTGACCTGGAAGAGACCAGGAGCCTTGGAACTGCTTCCTGCCTGCAGTCCGTCACTGGCCGATGCACCTGAGAGCTGACCCCATCCGCCCTGGGCACCCGTACGGCCTCTTTAGTCCTTGTCTTCTACACAACTTTCCTCATTTGGGACACTGTGGCCCAGGAACATAAACTTGCAAATAACTGGTCTGCGCAAAGACATCATACTTCTCATCACTCAACACTCACTGTGACAGCCCGGCCTGAAAACACACACCTCAGGGTGCCCTCCACGCCGTCACGGTGCAGATCCAGGCCTGATCGAGCCCCGCACCGACACGCTGGTCTTCAGCTGGACCCGCAAGGGGCCCCAGAGACGGCGACCACGCCCCCCGCCAGCAAGGCCCTCACTGACGTGTTCCAGGGGGTGCCGGGTGGGGTTCCCAGGGAGCACAGGCACCCTCCGCCTCGGCACTGGGGCCCTGAGGACAGACGGGCCGCAGCGCGGATGCGAAAGCCCTAAGGGCTCCCTGCAGCCCGTGTGACGAGCCCAAGCCCAGCTTCGCCACGCGGACCGCACTGGGGACGGCGCCTGCCCCGCCGCTCTCCCGAGGGACCTTCGCCCTGCGGAGCCACGTGCGGCATCGCGTCCCGGCCTGCGGCAGCCCTGCCTCGCTGCCGCCACGTATGTTCCACGTGACCTGTACTCAGCAGGGAGCGGCCGAGGCCACTATCTGACGGGTGATTCCTCGTAAACTAAAAGCACAGTTCCCAAAAGCATTCGCCCACATGCACTCCCTCTGGGTGCTGAGGTTAAAGGTAATTTTTTTCTTCATTCTTTTTTTTACATTTTCCAAATTTTCCAAATGATCAGAAATCAGAGTCCATGCCGAATGGTTTTATTTTAAGTAAAATCATGTGGGATTCCTGTGGCTGTGTGAGCTCTTGTTTAACACAGAACACAACACGTGCATGGGTGCCGGCCCTATGCTGGCCGACAGTCAGTCTGCCCCCCGAGGGGCTGGACGGCAGGGCCTGGCCGAGCGAGCCCGCCGCCACCCGCCAGCAGGCTGGCTGCCACGGGCCGCACAGCAGCCCCGCGGGGCACAGGCACCCACGGCCGCGGGTGCTCCGGCCCGGCAGTGCGGGGACCTCCCTGCCACGTGTGTCCTCTGCTTCCGACAGCATGACCAGCAACAGCTCTGAAGACTTAAAGGCAAGCTAAAATAATGTGAAATTTGCTGAAAATAGGCTTAATTTTTTAAATGACTAAAAATCACATGGAAATGTAAGGTCGTAGATGAGAAAACGTCCTTTAATAGTAAAAGATTCCTCATCAATTTTGTTTCCCTTCAAATTCTAACGAGATTTAAAAGATCTCAAAGTTCAGATCTTGTTACTTACGCAGCTGGACAAGTCGTGACTTTCCTGACTCGGAATGGCAGGGCTGGATCAGAGGAGCGAAAGAAACAGCCAGAATCTTTTTGGTTTCCCAAGCAGAAGGGCCGGTACGCGTTATCTTAGTCAACTATCTCAAAGACAAAATGAGAACATGGAAAACGGTTTGGCGCCTGGTACGTTATATTTAAATACAATCATCCCTATATATAACCTAGAAAGACACAGATATGCTAATTATGAAATAACCTGACGATACAGGCCCCCAATATGATATGACGTGAAGCATACATAACTTAATATTCTTGCAAATAAGTTTAGTCTGAATATATTCAAGCTTCCAGACCTCACCCGTGCTCATAAAAACCATAAATGACAGAGACAGAAGTCAAGGGCAGAAGAGAAAATCAGAGGAGGGTCAAGGGGACTCTAACGGGACAATTCTCCTGGGCTCTCCACAGAAGTCCAGAGCGGGCGAAGGCAAGGGGGGCCGGTTCTGAGGTGGAAGTCGTAAGACACACACCATCGCCTGCAAGGCTTCGACCTCCACTAAACCCCAAATGTCACTTCTGGAGAATGGGAACCGTAAAACAAGCTTCCTGTGACAAGCAGGGGCTCGCAGCCGCAGACCGCACAGCAGCTGTGTCTGCGGTCACCGCCACGCCCTCAGAGGCGCCAGGCCACCCCGGGTGCGCAGGGGCTTAGATGGCTCGGGCGGCACACGCCCACGTGTCCTGAAGACACGCGGGGTTAGGCGCGGGCACAACACTGCTGTGAAGCCCAGTGTTGGGAGCATCAGAAGAAAGAACCGAGTCGACCACTCGGCCTCCTGGGCGTTCTGTGTGACTGCGCCAGTCTCCAAATGACCGAACAGGTCACCGTGCTATTTCTGGCCAGCTCTGACATGCTAGGATCACATGCTCTCTTACCTAAAAATACCTAAGCCGGCAAATCCTCTAAGACTGAGATTCTACGTTATGAACCTCAGACGCAGATGAGCAGCCACGTACTCGATGAGTAGTGAGACGCCACTCACATTCTTGTAAACCAGCAACAACTCTCTTTCAAAAACGTTTGTAAAAGGAAAATTTCTAGTTATAATGAATGTCAAATATTTAAATATAATCAATAAGCAATGTGTGAGCCCTTAAACAAACTAGGACCCCTGTGCCAAGTTCCGAGTGAGCGGGTGGGCATCAGGGCCATGCCTGCAGCTGTCAGGTTAATCGAGCCGTGGCAACCCCAATCGAAGGTCGCACATACTTCTGTGATACAACCAAGACCTCTGAAAGCGTGTGCTTGACACACCGAAAAGACTATTCAGAGAATGGAGCCTGAGGACGGGACGTCTAGCCCTGCCACTCCCTGGCAGAGAGCTCCTCAGAGCCGCAGCGAGGATGCCAGCCGAACACGTGCACCTCCCCAATGGAGCAGAAGGACACAAAACGCCCCCAAACCCTGAACCAGTTCCAGAAGTCAGAAAGCCAGTGACAGTGGCGGCACCAACAGGAAACTGGGCGGGCGGGGGGGAGGGGACCGAGACTTGCAGCATGAGAGAAAGGTGACGGACGGACGAGGCTGAAAAGGTCGGGAAATCCCACTCCCAACGTACGTGAAACCAAGGAAAGAAATGCAGGAGCTCTATCAAATGACCTGATTTCCTCAACAAACACACTGAAAGGAAAAGTATAAAAGAACGAACTTACAGATTTAAAAACACTTAAGAGATATATCAATCAAATGCAATACATAAATCTTAAACATGGAGCTTCATTCAAATAAACTCGTCGAACAAATTTTGAGACAATCAGGAAAATCTGAACACTATTTGGACATCTGAAGATATTAAGAAATCGCTACTAATTTTTTAGGTTGATGATGGTTTTGTGATAATGTTTTAAAAAGAGCCCCTATCTTTTACAAATATATACTGAAACACTTATGCATAAAATTTTTCACATAAGTCTTTAGATAACGGTTAATAAGTGACAAAGTACATACAGCCTAACGTCCAATTATATGAACTAAACGACAACCTGGGGCTGACAACTCAGCACCCTCCTCCCCAGCACGAGGAATGGTGCTGCGGGGGGGGGGGGGGGGGCACGCGACTTACAAGTCGTGCACTCTCCAAGGGCGTGCGTTCGAAATCACTCGCACAGTTAGCTTTCTGAAAAAGAACGGCCCAGACACAGGTACAAGGCCCACCCATTCGGCCATCAGAGCGGGAACTGTGAGCAGTGTTCCCGAATACTCACGTCTCCTGGATTTTCTAAAATGAACAGTTACTTTTCAAAGAAGATTAATTGAATGCTAACAGTTGAAAATTGCAGAAAATTGGGGGAAAAATGCATCATCTCCTAATTTCTATCATTTGTTTTTCCTAGTTCCCTCTAACTGAGGGACAGTCTTCCTGATGACCAACGCATGTCGGATTCATGTGCTCACTTACGACACTGTTTCCCCCACTGAAACAGTCTCGAAAACAGGCAGGAACGTGAACGAGCAAAGCTCCCTACCAGGCAAGGGAGTCCTGCACAATGCCACCGCAGGTTCTAACGCTGAGACTAACAAGCGAAATGGACTCGCTCTGACAGTTTTTCCTGTACCACTTGTAACAATGACATAGGCCTAACAAACTAGCCGTGGGAGAGGAGGGGGACCAGGGCAGGGGCAGCAGAGGGAGGGGAGGGGAGGCTCTGGGCAGCCCACGGGAGCCGGGCCCAGCCCTGCCGCGGCTGTCCCCATGGCCTGTCCCTGCCCGTTTGCTCCTCTGGGACGTGGAGGGCGTTGTCACGAGGGCTACCAGGAAAACACACGCAGACTTCCTGACACAGACCTGGACGCTCGGGGAAGTGGACCGCGCCCGGCGCGCGGGGCCTGACCTTTTCCTCCAGCGGCATGACGAGGATGCCCCCGACCTTGAGGAGGCTCTTCATGTAGTCCTCGTGCTGCTTCTGCACGCCGGCCCCGCAGTACACCCGGTCGTACTGAGAACAGCCCGGGGAGAGCTCCAGGCAGTTGCCAGGAACGAAGGAAGGTTCACAGAAGTCAAACCTGGAAGGACGGGTTTCCATGACGAAACCGATCACACCGTATCACGGCTCCACAGTACATCTGCGCTAACCGCAGTCCTGATGTGCAGAGACAGAGGCTGGAAGCCAGACTTCCCAGAAGCAGACCACTGACTAGAACGTCAGAAATTCAAACGAAACGTCATGGCGGGACCAGCATGAGCGCGACCAGCATGAGCGCGACCCGAGCTGGAATCGCCCGCCCTCCAGGCACCATCGTCTCTGCTCCGCTTTTACGATCCGTCACCTCGTTCACGATCTTCCACGGAGCAAGTGAAATGAGGGAACGTTACACCTGGTTTTTCTAAAAATGTTAATCCCGGGGAGCTTTAACATCTTGTTAAAAAATGGCAAGAGCCAGTTATAAATATTGTTTAAAGACAAACGCAACATTACATTTTAGACATAATAGAGTGATAAATGTCTCTACCGGAAACATGAAAACTGAGTAAAATGAACATTTTATCTCCTTTTCTTATATTGGTGAAGAATAATCTTCACCAGGTATCACAGCTAAGAAACCCAAAGCGCTTCCCATCACGGAATATGTTTAGGTTGTTAGGACACACTCGGGCACACTCCTGGGCCTCCCGCCGCCCGCGGTCATATTTGCCGAGGACCCGACTTCCTTCCGTCTCATCGGGGGTTTAGTTTGTTTAGGACACCCTGGGCCAACGGACAGGACTCGGTCTTACTTGTCAAAGCTGCTGCTTGTTCTGATGAAGAAGTCTAGCTTCTGCTTTGCATACTCTATAACATCCGAATGAAGCTCCACACCGTGGTTCACTCCAAAAGGACCTGAGAGGTTTCAGAACAGAAACGCCTTTAGACCTAGAGCAAGGACTCTTACTCCCCGTTTCTATCTATCCACTGAGACGTGTCGGACTCGGTATGTGTGATCTCAGAGGTCCACAGGGCTGACGGCTAAGGGCACCACTGGCCCGCGCCAACCTCTGAACACGCAGGCGGCCTCTGCTCAGCATCTGCGAACACTCACTTCTCTGAGCTCTGGATTCCACAGCTCTGCGAAGCCTGAGCCTGCATGCTCTCTACCTTTTAAACTATTATTTGAAAAAGATAAAAAAGTCAAGGTCTGAAACCAAGAGTTCAAGATTCTACTAAAAAATTGAAGAAGAAACATGTACCTGCAAATGAAACTTGATACAGGACTATTTTCCATTAAAAGCCCCCCAAACACTCAGATGTGGACATTTTAATAACTCTCATAAAACAGGTTTTAATCATCATTAAAATAAAACCATAATTCCAAATCACGATGAAACCCTTTTTTTTTTTTTTTGGCAAGGCAACCCTTGGTTGACCTCATAGATTGCAAGGACCTTGTCATCTTACAATCCTTATTTACTTGTTTGTTTGTTTATTTTTACGCCTATGGCACCTGGTCTTCCTAGGTGGTCTCCCATCCAAGTGAAATACTTTTTATATCAAAGGAAATTTATCCATAATGGAAAATACAGCTTAAGCCAGTTAGTGATGGTCACGTTCCCTCTGTGTAAAACTTCCTGCGGGCAGATCTGCTGAGATCGGGCACACGCCCCTCAGGTAAGTCTCCATGGAGCGAGAACCACCTCTATGCAGGTCAGAAACAAGCAAAGCTCATCCGTACAGGTGGAGGGTGGGGCAGCGCTCACCCTCGGGGGGGACCCTTACGGGGAAGGGGGCACGAGAGCCTCCGGGGCCAATTCTTGTTCAGCATGTGCTTACGTGGGGGCGGGGACGTGTGTGCAAACCCACCGAGCTGCACAAGTGCATTTTCACGTTTGTGTTACACCCAAATTTCTGAATACCAACAGGCCACGTGGAACCGGACACGTGCCCAGGCACAGGGCAGCAGCGTCCTGAGGGGACGTGGGTAAAGGGGCACACCTCCACCTGCCATCACACGGCTGCTGCTGAACGTGCTCTTGTCAAACACACCCCACCTGGGAAGTCACACTTCCCTGTGTGCATCGAACCACAGCGAACTTCAGGAGACCCTGCCTTCCTGCTTCCCTGGCCGCCCGCCTCTCCCTGACGCACTGGGGCAGGTGATTCTAGTAAGAGTTACAGGACGCAGCTCCTGCTCCCAAGAGGCCCAGCACTAAACGCCGTGGTAACACCGCCCCCCCCCCCAGCCACCCCCGTGAACAGATGGCTAGCAGGGGAGGGAGGTCACGGGGTCAGAGGGCATGGCACTGAGGTCAGCCCCGCGCTGCCCCGGGCAGAGCCGCTCCCACATTGCACAGCTCACGTGTCATGTGTGAGGCAGGTGTTCGGTCCCCTCCTCGCAGCTCAGGACCACGGGAAAGGCCAGCCCTCAGCCAGGGATGGGATCCCACAGAACAAGCCCAGGCACGTGGAGTTCAGGGCCAGGCAGAAAGGCTGCTGAGGTCAGAGAGTCGCGGCCTGTGTCACGTGTGCAGGTGCTGCGTGGCCAGCAAGGCTCTCACCTCTGCAGGGATTTGCGAGAAACGGTGCTAAGGCTGCAGAAAGCCCGGAGGCCGGCCTGGGACACACGCGGGCCTCGCCCTGCAGGTCCACGACGGCAAACTCTCCTGTTACCGCCATGAAATGTGCCAGGGCAGGACGCGGTGTCCGTTACAGGCGAAGACCCAGCTCTCCTCCCTGCGGATCGCTCTCCTCCCTGTGGATCGCCCGACACCTAACGGAACCCCTGGGCCAGTCGACCGGCCCCTGAACCAGGCCAGGCCTAGGGGTACCAACCCTGCAGTCGAAATCTGCATAGGAATTCTGACTCACCCAAAATGTAAATACGGCCACAGGTTTTCAGCAAATTCCAAAGTATGTAAATGTATAAAGAAACCAAAAATTTCATTCCCTGTTCACAGAAGCCAAGTGTCACTGCTGAGATTTTCTAGAGCAGCCTGACCCTGGCCCCGTGACTTGACATCATCCCCACGCACGGGCTCACGCTGACTTGACGACGTTACGATACTCAAGGTAAATCCTTAGGAGACAATCTTAGTATTTAGCAAACCCTGTCAGTTCCAACCTCAAAACGCACAGATGCCCAGCACCGATGGACTGGCCACCACTCCCCCTAGGGCAGGGACCAGTCCCTGCTGTCACTCTGGCAAGACCGGTTCTCACTCAGAGTGGGAAGAGATGTCGACGAGGGAGAACTCGGAGGTGTCCTCCAGCACACCTCAGCAGGCTGGAGGGTAGGGGCCGATCGGGAGTCAGACAGCGAAGGCAGAGGCCTCCGGCCAGCCCGCGAGGCCCCGCACGTCGCGCTCTGCTCACTCACCGAGGCCTTCACCCTCCCCCTCCTCTACGGCACCCTAAATTCTTTCAAAACAACAAGCTTCTTTCCAAATTCACTGCAATAAAAGGGCCTAGGGCCCAGTCCTCTTTCTGGCTTGCAGAGGGCTCAATAAACCCCCCCTTTTTTTTTCCCAGAAAAGCTTCTGGCCGTGAAAGTTATTAACACACATTTCGCCCACACATTTTACACACAGTGGAAATTAAATTAATCCTCAGTTATCTGATATTGTTGTTTACATAGTAAAAATAGCAGATTCCCAAGTATAGCTGCAAATCTTACTTGTTTGGAAAAATAGGCTAAATGGCTTCAAATACGATAACTTGTGAAATCCCTTTCATCCCTGGAATTAATCTAAAAATAAAAAATTTACAGGTACTATCTCTTATGGTATTAAAAAAAAGAAAACCGTTTGAGAGAACTTTAATTCCCAGGAGACTTTAACGCTGAGTGTCCTTAGTTTAGAAGCAGAGTGACAAGGCGGGCAGTGAGGCCCAGGCCTACGCACCTCTCTAGGCCGTAGGCTGCCCCGGGCGGTGTGCAGAACAGGCGGTGGAGGTACAGGCAGGAGGCGGCGGGCACGAGAGGGGCCTTCCCTTACCCGGCCTGGGAAGCGCCATGGCCCAGCTGCTGGGAAGGCCCAGGGCAGTCACCTCGTCCCCACGAGGAAACCGCCAGCAGACTCTGCTCTCCTCCCCCGGGGGCCGTGTCTCCCAAGCCCCCCGTTACCTAGGATGAGCCCCACCATGGAGCTGAGGTAGCCAGTGCCACTGCCCAGGTTCAGGAACGAGAGCCCGGGCTGCAGCTCCAGCGCCTCCATCACCTCCGAGTAGATGCAGGGGGCCGACAGGTGGATGTTCCCATGCTTCCACGCCAAGTCTTTGTACGCATTCTCTCTAAATTCTTCAAGGTAATAGTCGGCACGATCGACGGCCCGGAAAGCTTGCTCCACCAGCTCCGTCCGGATGTACTGTGCTTCCTTCAGGTTATCGATCAGCTCGTCGTTGTCTTCTCCAGCGCTCACAGCGCCTCCCATGGTCAAGGTCGACTTCTGACCAACACTGCAATCAACAAATTTTTTTAAAGAGCTATTTACATCAAAGCCAAGAGCAGAACAGTAAAAGTTCTGAACACATACCAACCTCAAATTCTGAATTCTGAAATTGTCAACACCCACCTACCCCACCCCCAAGATGCCAAATTCAGAGGGGAAAAACAGTTAAACGTGAAATTCAATTATATCCATCCAGAAGTTAGTTTGTAATTTATAGTATCAAGTGAATTCAAAAGAACTTATGAAAACTAAAAAATATTTAACAACTTTAAAATACCATTAAAATATGAGTTCTGAATCTAGGGAGTCAAGATTTTAGGGTTAAAATGATCTTAAACATCAATCTGCCTAACAGGGGGTACCGCGGCTGGCTGAGAACACAGGGGAGCAGACGAGTCTAAGAAATCACTCCAAGAGCAACTTCTGTTTGAAGATTTCAAATAGGTATTTTGTAATGTCATTTTTTATAAATCTTTCAAGCAAAAAAAAAAAAAAAGTAACTGAAATTCGGGTAAACAACAAACACTAAATTATTCATCACTTATTTGAAATTCAGAGATAAGTGGCTTCTGCTTTTCATCTGGCAGCTCTACGCCCTCCGCGCGCATACACGCCAAGCCCAGGAAGCTCCCATCTGCTGATCTGCATATTCTGATGCACAGATTTCAAGCGGAAACAACATCCACAAAACTCTTACCCAACAGAACATATTGTGACAAACCGTGCCTGTAACAAACACAAAGTCTGAGCTGGCTACAGTTGAGAGGAGCCCTACACCTCCCCGCCCCCCCCCCCCCCCGCAGGAGGGGCCGGGCTCTGCGACCTTCGCAGGCCTTCGCTGCTTTCTGCTTCCTTCCCAGCCACCTCTGAGAATAAAAAGGGACACGTGTTCCCCTCTGGCACCTTCATGGAACTCAGGGAAAGCGCCCTCAGGGGTCTGACTTCCCTACACTCACACGAAGGGCTTTTCCAATTTATACTGAACTGCCTCCACCTAACTTTTTCAGAATACTGGTTTCACTTCACATAAAATCGTAATGTTTTACAAAACATCTCCTAAATTGTTGGGGGGGGGGGAGGTTAAACACCTGACCTCTCCAAGACTAACACATTTTCTGAATCAGGCAACTAGCAAGTAACATACTATAATTATGTTATCACAAAGTTTATACTTGCTCTCCCCTCTGAACGTGTAAGAGAAGGGGAGTCGTACGGACACACTGGGGCTGCTAACTCCACACACACACACACCCACTCACACAGTCGGCACCTGTGGTCGAAGAGATTTACCCAGGAATGAGAAATGACCACACGCGTGACTCTCCAGCTCCCTACACAGCTGTGTGAACGGTGGGGCTTATCACAAACGCTCTTTCATTTTACGATTAGGAGTTTGTCTTCAGGAGCAAGATTTTTAGAGCAGAACATGAGATTTTACAAATCACTTGCTTTCCACCCCGTTTAGTCTCAGAGCCCTCGTTAGGTTTTAGTCCATGGCCAGTGCACACGGCCGGATGGCACACAATGCTAATGAGGTCAAGTCTAATCTTGAATAAGCCACCGGGTTCTGAGGCTCAAGTCCACACCCCTAGTCTAGGACAGTCATCTTCAAATGTGGGTCACTGTTTAGCTATGGAGTGCTGCCTGGCTGCTTCTGGGTCTGCTGAGGGAAAGATCAGGACCACACATCCTCCAGGCTGGGTCTGAATGCCACCACCTTCTGCCCAGAAGCCTACAGGTGACGTGCTATCACTCTAGGTCGACACCATCACTTGACTTCTAGAAAGCAAATTCAAACTGTGTATTAGGTGTGCTTTATTGTCCACTAAGTTAGGTACCAATTATTTTCAACTTTGCCTCACTTTGAAAATTTATTCCACAGCAAAGGCAAGTATTTTAGTAAAAATAAGCTACAACCTTTTCACAGGCACCACCTGCTAGTCACGATCTCATTTGGTCTTCACGTTATAAGGCAAACTGGGTAGTTATGTTGCTCACGATCCCACACCTATGTGTGAGGAGAGGGCTGGAAGTCAAGTCCAGCGTCACCTGGCCAAAGCAAATGCAGCTTTTAAAAATTCTCAGAAAGCAAGTGTCTTCCACACGTCACACACTGGTAACCCGTGTCCAAGCGTGACAGACTGAATAACTATGGGGTCACCTTACCTGTCGCCAACGGCAGGATGCATGTGACCATCTGTAGGGTCTGACATGTATCATTAATATTGGCAGGAAATCTAACTTCCTTCACACTGGAAAGTCAATGCTTATTACTGACCATCAATGTGCCCAGTCGTAACGCCACCAAAAACACCAACAACAGGTTCAAACACACCTTTGTCAAACCAAATCTGGATCTACGATCCGGTTAAATCCAATTTTTCAAAGTAACAGTAAATGATTTCTTGGATGCTGCCCTTGATTATACTTTGCAACCCTAATATAATTCTTATTCCAGTAACTGGCCGCAGCCCCACAGGCCCGCCTCACTCTCAGACGGCTCCTTCCAAGTCCGTGCCAGGTGTGGCCAGAACAGGCTGTGCGGCAGCAGGCCCTGGAGGGTCTCGGGACTGACGGGTGGAGGCCAACACCGCCCAGAGCCCTGACAACGGGGGCCAGGATTCCAGTCCCGTGTTTGTCAGCCTGCACACGGAGGGCCACATTCCAATGCGAATGTCACTTCTTGGGGACACGGACAAAGCGATTCACGTGGATGACAGGGGAAAAGGAGCGAAAGCCGCACCTCCTGCTGGAGGAGTGATGGGTGAAGCTGAGATTCTCATCTCAAAACTAGACCTCGTGCAGAGACACAGAGGGGCTTTTAAGAACTTCACAGGCTGCTATGTGTACACATCCCCGGGGCTCACAAAAGCTGGACCAGTGGAAAATACGCCCGGCGGAAGCAACTTCTACGAAACGTAAAGGAAAGCATTCTAACACCCGGGATCGCAAAACACAAATCACTCTCATAAAGTGGACAGTCTCGCCCCCAGGGATGTCCCAGGTCCTAGCCAGTGAGTCCTGGGGGAAGCACTGACTCCCAGGTGGCCTCCGGCCCAGGGCAGGGCTCTTTATGCCAAGCTCTGCCACCAGGACTCGCTGGTTTATAGGGAGCCGACTTCACCCGTTTTTCAATGAAAATCTATCCAAAAACCCAGCCAGAATTGTTTACTCTGCCGCCCCTTTGCCAGAAAAGACGAAGAAAACGATTACAGGTACATGAATAAAGGGAGAAGGGATTTAGATGACTTTTTCGCATCCCCTACGAAACCCGGAACACCGGCCCGGCGCCGGCCGCTCCCCTTCTCCAGCCGCGTCGGGTCTGTGGCGCCACGGCCGGGACAGCTGGGGTCCATGCGCTGTCGCCCCCGAAAAGGTCCGGGCTTTAAGCCCTGGAGGCTCCTCGCCCGCCTCACGACTGACCGACTGACCGCGACTGTCCCCGGCGGAGGACGTGGGGGAGCGGCGCGTCCGCCCGGACGCGGGGACCCAGGGGTGCGGCGCTCGGGAAAGCCCGGCTGCGGCGCAGACGCCGCGGGCGCGGGGCTCGGGGGCGCCGAGGACGCGAACGGGGGGCGCCGGGGACGCGAACGGGGGGCGACGGGGACGGGGGGCGCCGGGGACGGGGACGGGGGGCGCCGGGGACGCGAACGGGGGGCGCCGGGGACGCGAACGGGGGGCGCCGGGGACGGGGGGGGCGCCCCAGCCCGGCGCAGATGGCGAGCGCGCAGGGGGCTGGGGGAAACGTCGCCGCCGCCACAGCCGGGCGGGGGCCGGGGCGGCTCTACCTCGGGGCTCCGCAAGCCGCGACCCGCCGCTGCCGAGCGCCGCCCGCGCGTCCGCGCTCCGTGCGCGCCGCCCCGCCCGCCGCACTGCGCCTGCGCACGGGGCGCCCCGACTGCGCGTGCGCGCGGCCCCCCCCCCCGACTGCGCGTGCGCGCGGCCCCCCCCCCCCCGACTGCGCGTGCGCCGCCCGCCCGGCGCCTGGTGTCCGCGCGCGAGCCGCGGGGCCACCTGAGAGTGCGGCGCGCGGGGTCCGCGCCTGGCCGGGGGCCGTTCCGTGGAGGGGGCGACATGTCAGCCAGAAACGAGGAGTCGGGTTGCGGGGCCGCACCTGGCGGCGGCGGCTCGGAAGGGACGGTTGAGCGAGGACCCGCAGGGCCGGACGGGCCCAGGCCGCCCGCCCCCCTCTGCACCCGGCGGGGCGCCCCATTCGCCGCGCCCGCAGAGAAGGCCGCGGCCCCCCAGCGCCGCGAGCCGCGGACCGACCGGCCCGTGCGCGGGGGGCGGAGGGGCGCTGCTCTGGCCGTCACGCGCAGCCGCAGGCTCGGCCCGCGACCAGGCCCAGCGCAGTGCGATCCGAAGAGGAGAGAGTCCTGGGGGGCGGGGGGGGGGGGCGTTCGCTGCGCGCAGCCACCGCGAGCCGCCTGCACGTCTAGGGGAGACCGACGGGGGCGCCGGGCCGGGCCGGCGCTCGAATTCCGCGCGCGGCGCCCCGAGGCGCAGAGCGCCGCCTGCAGGCCGGCGAGGTCCGTCACCGACTGTGACCTGGGGGCTGGTGGAGCTCGGGCAAGGCGGACGACCGGTACAATTTCTTTGGGTCCCACAAAGCAGAGACCTTTTTTTAATGATCCGAATAGCAATAATGTGGACAGGAGCGGCGAACTCCCGAGCTGCACGGGAGAGGGGATCAGGAAGTGGCCGGGACAGTGTCCTGGGTGGGCCACCTGTGAAGACACAGGGTGCTCCGGGGGCCCCACAGACTTGGAGGACTCGGGGTACGTGTATGTACGCCCCACACAGAAGGTGCTGGGTGAGCGCGTGCGCACCTTGTTCATCTCAGGGTGGGTCGGGGCTGAGCGACCTGAGCGCCCTGGCCTGGGAGGCGGGGCCCCTGGCTGTGGAAGGTAGGCCAGGTCTAGGAGCAGGGGTTGTGATCCACAGCCTCAGGCTCTGGGCTGTTGCTGGCCAGCGGGTGGACCCTGCCCGGGCTGACCCATGGCCCTCGCCAGTGACGGTGCTGCAGGCCCCTGATGAGCGCCGGGCGGGGTCACTCTGGGTTGCATTGTTTTCAGAGTACAGCACTAAGACTCCCTTGGTGCATGGAACCCTTTTTAAAAGTTTTCTCTTGGTGTGGTACTGTATAGATAACATGAAATTTACCATTTTAACCATTACGAAGTGTGGAGTTCAGTGGCATTAAGTACATTTTCATCGTTGTGTAACCATCGCCACCACCACCTCCAGATTTCTTTCATCATTCAGAACTAAAGCTCTATACCAAGAAACTCTGAAACTGACCAAGATGGAGCCGCAGAAGCTGGGCCCGACGCAACCAAGAAATGGACGGAATGTGTGAAGCAGCAGTTCTTAGGACAGTGGACATTATCTAACACAGCTCAGTGACTCCTGAGAAAGCCACGGGCCAAGCCTTACAGTTGCCCCGTCTTATTGCTGTGAGAATTCTAGGCTGCAGTGCAGAGGGGAGACCCAAGCAGGGCCTGGGGGGCTCCCTCAGTCGAGGAAATAAAACTGCACGCAGACCAAGGCAGCTAGCAGCACAAAACCGCGTGCCAGGACTGAGGAAGATCTCGGAGCATGCGTGTGAGGAAACGACCCGCGGCCAGGGACAGAACTGCAACCAGCCGTCAGCGGCAACACTGACCACAGTCCCTCACAGCAGGAAGTGGTGCCCGTTCCCCAGCCAGATGGGAAAACCTCATGGCTCCCGGGGAGCTGGGGGAGTGCACGGAGCCTCTTGCCTAAGGTGTGAGGAATAATTACCCCAGACTGGTCACTGCTCAGACCCCACCTAATAAATGGAAGAAAGACTCGAAAGGATCAAACTGTTCTAGTAATTGTCCCAGAACAGAGCTTACAAATATTTATAAGAATACAAAATTTTTAGCACTCAACAGGGTCAAATTCGCAGCATCCAATCTAAAATTCTCAGACATACAAAGATGGAAGAAAACACTACTGATAATGAGAAAAATCAATCAATTGAAACTGGCCCAGAACCGACGTGGACCTTGGCGGACGCACGCGAGGGGACCTTGCAGCAGGTCCCTGCCGCACACCGCAGCGAGGACTGAGCTGCGCCCTGGACCTACTGTAACTCTTTCACTTGACAAACTTTTGCAATAACACATTGTCCAGCTGCACAAAGATATCTTCTGTATATCCTTAGTATTAAGCCTTTTCCTACTAAAATTTTTTTTTTTAATTTTGCATTTTAAACTTCTTGGTTAAAAAGTAAGACACAAACACATGCCTTAGCCTCAGCTACACGGGCTCAGGATCATCAGTATCACTGTCTCCCACCACTGCATCATGACTCGCTGGAAGGTGTTCAGGGGCACTGGCAGCTGTCGCCTTCTGGAACACCTCTGGAAGGATCTGCCTGAGGCTCTTCTTGAGGAGGCGTCAGAGGTATGCCCATCACGGTTCGCTTGGCTTGTGTCTTCTTTCTTCGTAGATTTGCTCATAGCCAGATAATGTGCCATATCTCTCTGTTAATGAAAACCTTTCAGGGTTCAAGCTCATGATCTCAGACATTTTAAGGAGCTTGTTGTGGTCTGCGAAGCTTCCGTGAACCCCTTCGCTGTGGGCTTTCTTGGGGGTTCTTCTGCAGTTGCTGTTCTCTGGCCTCCTCAGCTGCACATTCCTGCTCCAGTTCCAGCGGCCCCTCCGGTCCTTCAGGGGCTCCCCCACGTCCTCCTCACCCACTCCCCGGGGCAGTTCGTTTGCCTTCTCAACTGCAGCCTTCTCCTCCTTGGCAAATCCTTTGAACTCCTGGGCAACAACGTCACTGCCATAGGCGTTTTTCAGCTCATTGTAACAGTATGGGACCCCGTTATATACACGGTCTGTCACTGACTATATGCCAGCAATGAACAATTGGAATTTCAAATTAAAAACACAACACCATTTACATTAGCGCCAAAAGAAAAGGAAATACTTAAGCACAGATCTAAGATCTATGTGAGTAAAACTACAAAATCCTAATGGAAGAAATCAAACATCAAAATAAATGGAAAGATATTCCATGTTCACAAATAGGAAGACTCCATGTTGTTAAAATGTCAGTTCTTCCCAACTTGATCTATAGATTTAATACAATCCAATCAAAAGCCTACTAAGGTATTTTGTGGATACCAACAAACTGATTCTAAGGTTATATTGGGAGGAAAACAGAACAAAACCACACAGACTAGCCAACGCAGTACTGCAGGAGAGAAGCTACAGTGATCAAGGTGCCGTGGTGTTGGCAAAGTACTGGACACACAGGTCAGTGGACAGCACAGAGAGCCCAGAAACAGACCCCACAAGTACAGCCGACCGGCTCTGACAAAGGCGCAAAGGCGACTCAGTGGAGAGAGGACAGTCTCTTCAACAGTCAGTGCTGAGGCAGCTAGACATCGATGTGCATGAAGATGAGTCTAGACACAAACCTCACAATTTTCACATAAAAGTGCTAGAAGATAACAGAGATCTAGGTGACTATGAGCTTGGCAATGATGTCTCATGTTCGGCCTCAAACATGTGATCCGAGAAAGGAGGAATTGGTGAGGTGGGTTTCATCACTGTTCAACTTACGTGCCGTTAAAGACACTGTTAGGAAAACGAAAAGCCACAGATCGAGAGAAAATATTCGCAAAACACACGTATCTGATAAAGGACTGGTATCCAAAATATATAAAGAACTCTTAGAACTCAACGACAACGAAAATAAATAAATAAACAAAAATGAGCCGAAGACCTGAACAGATGCCTCAGCAAAAAAAAAATACACACATGCCCAGCAAGCTACGAAAAGATGCTCAAAAGATGTCATCAGGGAAATGAAAATTAAAACAACAGTGCTACACCACTGTACTCCTGTCAAAATGGCCAAAATCTGGAACACTGAAGACCCCGAAGACTGGGAGGACATAGAACCACAGACGTTTTCATCACTGTCCGGAGGTCAGTGGCCTGGGAGAGGAGAAGAGCGTGAGGGGCTGGCAGCCTTAGAGACATGGGGCCAGGCTGGGCAGAGCAGACTCCCAGCCCCGACTGCGGCTGTCGGTGGAGACGAATGCACTCTGTGGGCACCAGGTGGGTGGCAGCTAGATCTGTGGGTGCAGATTGGAGAGCCCTGGGTGCTACCTCCAGACCCAGGGCTTAGCTGGCAGCAGAGGTCCGACCTCGAGGGGCTAGCCACCCACCAGGGGCAGATCTCAAAACCGGGAGTGGTGTGGTTGGTACAAATGGGGAGGTACAAGGAAGGGGAGGTGGGTTTGAGGGTGTCCTCAGAGTGTTGGGAGTGGTAGGTAACGTGGGGTCTGGACTCCTCCCTCCTTCCCTTCCTCCTTCAGTAGCATATGCCGTGGACCCCTTCTTGAGAAGGAAACTGAGGCACAGAGTCTGGAAGTGACCTGCCGAACTTCTCAGTTATAAGATGGGCCGACTCCAGCTCAGAGAGCTTCCACCTGCAGCTCTTATCAGAAACCAGGGGTCCCCATGAGGGGGACCTCACCCAGCATCCCAAACTCGTCTAGGGCCTTCCCTCAGACCTGGCCGCAGCCCTATCTGGACACACTTCCAGATCCGCCCGGCCCTGCAGCCCCCAACACTGCCCTGTGCTCGGCTGACTTCCCGTCAGGCCTCCGGGACTCTGTACTTGGCTGGCGAGGGGGGAACTAGAGACCCTCTGACGGGAAGGGCCCATCTGGCCATGAACCTCACCAGAGCGGAGTGGGGGTTCCATGAGACCTGCCGTTCAGGGGGTTCAAGTGCTCCTGGGGCGCTAGTCCTGACCCTGGGCGCTGCCCACATGCTGCTGGCCACCAGGGGCGCGTGGGACTCAGAGCTGCCCCAGGCGCTGCAGCCAGGTGACTGCGAGGGCGGGGGTAGCATTTAAGGCAGAGCTTTGCGGGGTGCAGCTCACCACCAGTGTCACGACCGCTCTCGCCGGGGCCCCTGAGCTGGGGGTTGGAGGCACCACATTCTTCAGAAGGGCCCGGTCCCCACTGCAGTGAGTGTGGGTGTTCCGTGCTGGTGCACACACCGCTGCGGGCCAAGCTGCTCAGGGCCTGGGTGGTGCAAAGCAGGGTCCCTGGCCTGCGGCCACCCTGAGTGCCATATCCACAGGACACATGGGACTGTGAGCTGGGAGGCCTCCCTCCTGTGCCACAGAATGCGGGGATGGCTGTGGACCAGGAGAAAAATCCCCCTCTGCACCTGCACACATAATTTCTCAAACAGCTTTAAGGGGTTCTGGACTCCAGAAAGGTCCCCCTAGACTCGTCTCTGCCAAAGAAAGTGTGCTTGGGGTCCACTGTGTGATCACAGACCCGCGTCCAGGCCTGGGCTCTGTGGGAGCTGCCGGAACTTGCCCCGCCAGGCTCAGCATGTGAGACAGGGCTAGCCTGCCGTTGGACACTCTAAGACCACACAAGTGCGAGGGGCCTCCAGGAGGTGGCTCTGGAATGATCTGGAAGGTTCTGGAGGGTGTGGTCCCTATGCAACACCATGACTCTCCTTTCTGCTTCTGACTAAAGTGTGTGCATCAAAAGAAACTGCTTTTGGGAGTCCGGAGAAGAGATTGTGGACAAGCCTGGCTGGTTCTAGTGACAGCGCCTCCTCACCCGGGTCACCTGGAGGGGTCCTGGGGGCGCCGGCCTGGTTCACTAGACTCCCAGTGTCTTCCTGCTCACAAGGCCACTCCCTGACAGCTGACCCGGCCCACCTCTTGGCTTCCACCATCCTCAGCTCACAGTGAAGGTGGAACGATCTAGAAAGAATACCGTGAGTGGTCCACCCCCGTCCCATCAGAGGACAAGGGGCACTGTGACCTGGAGCCAGAGCAAGGAGAAGCATGTCTTCTGGGCCTGGGAACGCAAGACCTCTATATTTAGGCAGGGGCTCCGGTTGGTTACGACACTCTCTGCCCTGGCTTGTCCCACACTGCCGAGCGGGGCACCAGGTGCCTTGGGCCACTAGGCGGACACACTGGTCTGCAGTCTGCCATCTCCTCTCATTCTGGAAAGAAGGCCCAGTCTGGAATTAGCTCAAGGTGAAAGGAGACCAATACCTTCACCTTCTCTTTGCAGCCACCTCCTCACATCTTGAATCGACGTTATTTACAAACCAGAGGCCACTGGTTGCTTTTCTCCTGGGGGCTCAGCACCCTGAAGCGAGGGACAGGAGTCCCCTGCGGACTGCCCGTCAGCTCTCGGACTTCACCAGTCCTGTGGCTCCCGACAGTTGTGGCTGCTGCCGGTGGTCTGGTGGCTTCATCATCGCCAGGGCCTGCGTGCCACTCTGTGGCCACTTCCCAGGCACCCCACCCACACCAGGGCTTCAGCCTGGTGACCTCTGCCCCACCCACAACTGCCCTCTGCGCCTCATCGCCCTGATGGGAACAGGTGTCACTGGTGGGGTGCAAGGGGCCGCCTGCCTGGCACACCCAGGCTGCAGACCCAGCCTGCCCCCAGGCGAGGGAAGCAGACCACAGATGTGGGCACACGGGGTTAATGGACTCCTTCTGAAAAGGTTTGAGGTGCCCCCCCCCACAAACCCCCACTGGCAGCCTGCCTGTTATAGAGCCAGGACCCCAAGCCAAGCTGAGGCTCCCTCCCTGGAGGCCGGACGCCCAGGGAGGCCATGGCGTGCTGACAGTCTCAGTTGACTGTGACCAGAAGCCCCTGACCCATGTCTCAGCCCGGGAGAGCGAGAGCTCCACCTGAAGCGGAAGGCTCGGATGCCAAGGAGCTGCGGCAAAGCCGAGCAAACAGAAGAAGGAATCTGCTGCCTCACAGAACTGGGGAGCGCAATGGGAGACGGGCTTCGGGAGCGCCTGGGTCCAGGAGCGCCCACTTCCTCCCCACTCAGCTCCACTGTTCTCTAGCTCAGCCCTGCCTCCACCCTCTGCCCCTGCACACTTCCTCCGGTGGCCGGGAAGCCAGCCCAGGGCCGCATCCCCACCCCACGCCCCGCTCAAGAACCCAGGCAGGAAGGCTCCTCTCTGCCCTGAGACCAACCTGCACACACCTGGCCATGGGGAAGGGGCAGGGCGCAGAGACTTAGCTGCCTGGAACCCCACCTTGAGGGGGAGATGGCGTTCCCCATGTGGCATCAGAACGAGGCCTGAGACAGGAGTGTCCCCACCCCCAGGAAGGTGACTTGTCAGGGCTGTCAGGGACAGAGGCGGCGTCCTCACAGCACACGCGGGTGACAAGATGCACTCAGGGCTCCCACACACAGTCAGAGTGGACCTTTATTAGGGAATCAGCCTGTGAATGCGCCGAGCAGGGCTGTGCTGTGGGCCCGACGCATTTCCTGAGGAGGAGGGTCACAGTATCAGCTGTCGGAGGGACGGGCTCCGTCAGCAGCATGACTTGGCCATCGAGGTCCGGCACACAGACGCGACCCGGGGAGCACACCAAGCACACACACCTGCGCTGCGCGCCAGCAGAGCGTGGGCACAGAGACCCGCCGCCGCCGTCCGCCCTGGGGCGGAGGGACCCGCGAGGGCACAGAAAACCAAAAGCCTCTTCTTCCACTGGACCGAGGGAAGAATGCCCCGAGTTGCCAACATTCCCCAGGCACAAAACACTTTTTAAAAAATTCCATCATTAAAAGAATAAATAACAAAATATATTAAAAATAACTTGGTTGCATCGAAATTATAACTGGAAGTTGTTATAGTGAGATTTTCTGTGTGGCCTGTCTCATAGTCAAATAGTTAATTTTGCTTTGATATCAGGTATTTCTCTCATGGTATCCTGGTTTGGGGTCTAGTTGAAATAGTATAAAATTAATAAATAAAAATGTTAAATAAATAGCAAACATTAACATAAAAGATTGTGAATATAAATACTTACATCTCGACAAAATTAAATAATTTACAGAATAATTAAACTAACTACTTTTTAATTTCTTCCAGGAAGAGCAATTTCTCTACTTTTAAATACTAACTTGGAATTGCAGTCACAATCGACTTCGACTCTATTTACATGTAGGAACGTTGTGTTTTTAACACGTCAAGTTAAAATTTACCTTCTTCTGCATCTCGAATAGATCTAAAAGTAAGTGAAACCTTGGCGGTCTGTAATGAGGGATTTGTCCCCTCCCATCTCAGGCAGGCTCTGCCGTGACCTGGGTGAGTCGGCAGCGATGGGTCCCGGGCCTGGGTGGACGCACAGAGGGGAAGACCCTGGACCTGGCCAGACCTGGATCAAAGGCCACAGCCCAGCCGCACGCAGCCAGGGCCAGGGTCGTCCCAGGCGAGCTCCCGAGAGCGGGCAGGCTGCAGGCCTGCCCCCCGCGTGCCCTCTGGGCCAGGGCTTCGTCCCACACCAAACCAAGTTAAATGAAAACAGAAACACCTGTGCCACGCTGGCCTCGCTGGGCGGACGCGCGCCCGGGCACCACACGACACACACAACCCACCCGGCCTCGGCCTCGACAGACAGACAGGAACACTGGTCGCGAACTCCGGAACTTCCCTGAGAACCTTGTCCATGAGCTTCCACTGGGACTTCAAGCTGCTCTTCAGATTATTGTCAGGAAACAAAAATAAATCGATTTGTCGCCTTCACACGCACGCGCCCGGGGAGGTCGGGAGGCTTCCCTTTGGACAAGCCCCCAAGGCCATCGGGGCCGCACGCAGAGTCGCTGTGAGTTGGGACTCTCCACCGGGAGGGCAGGGCGAGGGAGGTAAACAATGGCGCCAAGTCGGGGTGCCAGGCGCCCCGGATCGGCAAGGTAAGGCCTAGACCTGGATGCCCCTCACGGCCTGCTTGATGCTTTCCAGGAGGTCCTTGTTCTCGGGGTCTTGGTAGCACTCCTGGTTGGAGTACATGTCGGTGAGGGTGCTCACGTAGGCGTCGAAGTTCTGCTCACATATCGGCTCCTGGCGGGCAAAACAGTTCAGCCAGCCCCGTCCTGCACGGCAGCCCGGCTCACTGAGAAGGGGATGGGAGGGGGCGTGTGCAACCCACCTCCCGCCACCCTGAGACCAGCGCACACCCACGGTGGCTGCACCG